>NW_027441480.1:280000-562946 GCF_964195595.1 Calonectris borealis | reverse complement strand
CATAGAGATGGGGGCAGTTGTTGGTGGGGCTGAGGAGGGGCTGCCAAGGGAACGTGAGGGCCAGCGTGAACCTTGGTTCCTGGCTACCTCAGTGCCTAAGGCCCACGTGAAGGATGGTTGCTTCGGAGCTTGGCTCTGATGAGGGTAAGGGATATGTCGAGGTTAGCTGAGAGAACAGACACAGAGCCCCGGTATTGGTAGGGCTGAGAAGGGGCCTGCCAAGAGATCGTGAGGGCCAGCATCAACCTGGATTCCTGGCTACCTCACTGCCAAAGCCCTATGAGGCGGGTTGTTGCTTCAGAGCTTGTCTGTGAAGCGGGTAACTGCTAGGTCGAGGTTAGTTGAGAGAACAGACACAGAGCCCCGGTTTGGTGGGGCCGCCAAGGGAAGGTGAGAGCCGGCATCAACCTTGATTCCTGGCTACCTCAGTGCTTAGGCCCATGTGGTGGGTGGCTGCTTCAGGCTTGGCTCTGCTGAGGATAAGGGATATGTCGAGGATAGATGGAAGAACAGACTCAGAGCCCCGGTGTTGGTGGGGCTGAGAAGGGACTGCTAAGAAATCGTGACGGCCAGCGTCAACCTTGATTCCTGGCTACTTCTGTGCCTTGAGCCCCATGCGGTGGGAGGCCGCTTCGGAGCTTGGCTCTGAAGTGGGTAAGTGCTAGGGTGAGGTTAGGTGGGAGAAGAGACACAGAGCCCCGGTGTTGGTGGGGCTGAGAAGGTGCTGCCAAGAGATCGTGAGGGCCAGCATCAACCTTGATTCCTGGCTACTTCAGTGCCTAAGCCCCGTGAGAGTGGCCTCTTCGGAGCTTGGCTCCGATGAAGGTAAGGGATACGTCGAAGGTAACTGGGAGAACCGACAGAGAGCCCCGGTGGTGGTGGGGACCTCAAAGGGCTGCCAGGGCAGGCGAGTGCAACGAACACCCGTCACCTTGGTTCCTTCTGTGTTGGAGCGCCATCTGGTGGGTAGACGTTTCAGAGCCTGGCTCTGATGAAGGTAAGATTGTAGGTTGATGTTTAGGTGGGAGACCAAAGAGAAGGGAGCAGGGGTTGGTGGGGCTGAGGAGGGGCTGCCAAGAGATCGTGAGGGCCAGCACCAGCCTTCATTCCTGGCCATGTCTGCCCCTGAGCCCCATGTGGAGGGTGGCCGCTTCGGAGCTTGTCCCTGATGAGGGTCAGGGCTAGGTTGAGGTTAGGTGGGAGAACCGGCACAGAGCCACAGTGTTGATGGGGCTGCCTAGGGAGTGCAAACGGAAGGCGAGGTCCAGCATCAGCCTTGATTCCTGGCTATCTCAGTGCCTAGGGCCCTCGTGGAGGGTGGCCGCTTGGGAGCTTGGCTCTGATGAGGGTAAGGGATGTGTCGAGGATAATAAGGAGAACAGACACAGAGCCCCAGTGTTGGTGGGGCTGAGAAGGGGCTGCCAAGAGATCGTGAGGGCCAGCATGAACCTTGATTCCTGGCTACCTCAGTGCCTAAGACCCACGTGGAGGGTGGCCGCTCCGAAGTTTGGCCCTGAGGAGGGTAAGGGGTAGCTTGATGTTAGGTGCGAGCAGAGGCACAGAGCCCCGGTGTTGGTGGGGCTGCGAAGAGATCGTGAGGGCCAGCATCAACCTTGATTCCGGGCTACCTCAGTGCCAAGCCCCATGCGGTGCGTGGCTGCTTCAGAGCTTGGCTCTGCTGAGGATAAGGGATATGTCGAGGATAGGTGGAAGAACAGACTCAGAACCCCGGTGTTGGTGGGGCTGAGAAGGGACTGCCAAGAAATCGTGAGGGCCAGCATCAGCCTTGATTCCTGGTTACTTCTGTGCCTGAGCCCCATGAGGTGGGTGGCCGCTTCGGAGCTTGGCTCTGATGAGGGTAAGGGATGTGTCGAGGATAATTGGGAGAAGAGACACAGAGCCCTAGTGTTGGTGGGGCTGAGAAGGTGCTGCCAAGAGATCGTGAGGGCCAGCATCAGTCTTGGTTCCTGGCTACTTCAGTGCCAAGCCCCATGTGGAGGGTGGCCACTTCGAAGCTTGGCTCCGATGAGGGTCAGGGCTAGGTTGAGCTTAGGTGGGAGAACAGGCAGAGAGCCCCGGTGTTAGTGGGGATTTCAAAGGGCTGCCAGGGCAGGCGAGTTCAACAGTCAGTCAATCTTGGTTCCCTCTGTGTTGGAGCGCCATCTAGTGGGTAGACGTTTTAGACCCTGAATCTGATGAAGGTAAGATGTAGGTTGATGTTTAGGTGGGAGACCATAGAGATGGGGGCAGTTGTTGGTGGGGCTGAGGAGGGGCTGCCAAGGGAACGTGAGGGCCAGCGTGAACCTTGGTTCCTGGCTACCTCAGTGCCTAAGGCCCACGTGAAGGATGGTTGCTTCGGAGCTTGGCTCTGATGAGGGTAAGGGATATGTCGAGGTTAGCTGAGAGAACAGACACAGAGCCCCGGTATTGGTAGGGCTGAGAAGGGGCTGCCAAGAGATCGTGAGGGCCAGCATCAACCTGGATTCCTGGCTACCTCACTGCCAAAGCCCTATGAGGCGGGTTGTTGCTTCAGAGCTTGTCTGTGAAGCGGGTAACTGCTAGGTCGAGGTTAGTTGAGAGAACAGACACAGAGCCCCGTTTGGTGGGGCCGCCAAGGGAAGGTGAGAGCCGGCATCAACCTTGATTCCTGGCTACCTCAGTGCTTAGGCCCATGTGGTGGGTGGCTGCTTCAGGCTTGGCTCTGCTGAGGATAAGGGATATGTCGAGGATAGATGGAAGAACAGACTCAGAGCCCCGGTGTTGGTGGGGCTGAGAAGGGACTGCTAAGAAATCGTGACGGCCAGCGTCAACCTTGATTCCTGGCTACTTCTGTGCCTTGAGCCCCATGCGGTGGGAGGCCGCTTCGGAGCTTGGCTCTGAAGTGGGTAAGTGCTAGGGTGAGGTTAGGTGGGAGAAGAGACACAGAGCCCCGGTGTTGGTGGGGCTGAGAAGGTGCTGCCAAGAGATCGTGAGGGCCAGCATCAACCTTGATTCCTGGCTACTTCAGTGCCTAAGCCCCCCGTGGAGAGTGGCCTCTTCGGAGCTTGGCTCCGATGAAGGTAAGGGATACGTCGAAGGTAACTGGGAGAACCGACAGAGAGCCCCGGTGGTGGTGGGGACCTCAAAGGGCTGCCAGGGCAGGCGAGTGCAACGAACACCCGTCACCTTGGTTCCTTCTGTGTTGGAGCGCCATCTGGTGGGTAGACGTTTCAGAGCCTGGCTCTGATGAAGGTAAGATGTAGGTTGATGTTTAGGTGGGAGACCAAAGAGAAGGGAGCAGGGGTTGGTGGGGCTGAGGAGGGGCTGCCAAGAGATCGTGAGGGCCAGCACCAGCCTTCATTCCTGGCCATGTCTGCCCCTGAGCCCCATGTGGAGGGTGGCCGCTTCGGGAGCTTGTCCCTGATGAGGGTCAGGGCTAGGTTGAGGTTAGGTGGGAGAACCGGCACAGAGCCACAGTGTTGATGGGGCTGCCTAGGGAGTGCAAACGGAAGGCGAGGTCCAGCATCAGCCTTGATTCCTGGCTATCTCAGTGCCTAGGGCCCTCGTGGAGGGTGGCCGCTTGGGAGCTTGGCTCTGATGAGGGTAAGGGATGTGTCGAGGATAATAAGGAGAACAGACACAGAGCCCCAGTGTTGGTGGGGCTGAGAAGGGGCTGCCAAGAGATCGTGAGGGCCAGCATGAACCTTGATTCCTGGCTACCTCAGTGCCTAAGACCCACGTGGAGGGTGGCCGCTCCGAAGTTTGGCCCTGAGGAGGGTAAGGGGTAGCTTGATGTTAGGTGCGAGCAGAGGCACAGAGCCCCGGTGTTGGTGGGGCTGCGAAGAGATCGTGAGGGCCAGCATCAACCTTGATTCCGGGCTACCTCAGTGCCAAGCCCCATGCCGTGCGTGGCTGCTTCAGAGCTTGGCTCTGCTGAGGATAAGGGATATGTCGAGGATAGGTGGAAGAACAGACTCAGAACCCCGGTGTTGGTGGGGCTGAGAAGGGACTGCCAAGAAATCGTGAGGGCCAGCATCAGCCTTGATTCCTGGTTACTTCTGTGCCTGAGCCCCATGAGGTGGGTGGCCGCTTCGGAGCTTGGCTCTGATGAGGGTAAGGGATGTGTCGAGGATAATTGGGAGAAGAGACACAGAGCCCTAGTGTTGGTGGGGCTGAGAAGGTGCTGCCAAGAGATCGTGAGGGCCAGCATCAGTCTTGGTTCCTGGCTACTTCAGTGCCAAGCCCCATGTGGAGGGTGGCCACTTCGAAGCTTGGCTCCGATGAGGGTCAGGGCTAGGTTGAGGTTAGGTGGGAGAACAGGCAGAGAGCCCCGGTGTTAGTGGGGATTTCAAAGGGCTGCCAGGGCAGGCGAGTTCAACAGTCAGTCAATCTTGGTTCCCTCTGTGTTGGAGCGCCATCTAGTGGGTAGACGTTTTAGACCCTGAATCTGATGAAGGTAAGATGTAGGTTGATGTTTAGGTGGGAGACCATAGAGATGGGGGCAGTTGTTGGTGGGGCTGAGGAGGGGCTGCCAAGGGAACGTGAGGGCCAGCGTGAACCTTGGTTCCTGGCTACCTCAGTGCCTAAGGCCCACGTGAAGGATGGTTGCTTCGGAGCTTGGCTCTGATGAGGGTAAGGGATATGTCGAGGTTAGCTGAGAGAACAGACACAGAGCCCCGGTATTGGTAGGGCTGAGAAGGGGCTGCCAAGAGATCGTGAGGGCCAGCATCAACCTGGATTCCTGGCTACCTCACTGCCAAAGCCCTATGAGGCGGGTTGTTGCTTCAGAGCTTGTCTGTGAAGCGGGTAACTGCTAGGTCGAGGTTAGTTGAGAGAACAGACACAGAGCCCCGGTTTGGTGGGGCCGCCAAGGGAAGGTGAGAGCCGGCATCAACCTTGATTCCTGGCTACCTCAGTGCTTAGGCCCATGTGGTGGGTGGCTGCTTCAGGCTTGGCTCTGCTGAGGATAAGGGATATGTCGAGGATAGATGGAAGAACAGACTCAGAGCCCCGGTGTTGGTGGGGCTGAGAAGGGACTGCTAAGAAATCGTGACGGCCAGCGTCAACCTTGATTCCTGGCTACTTCTGTGCCTTGAGCCCCATGCGGTGGGAGGCCGCTTCGGAGCTTGGCTCTGAAGTGGGTAAGTGCTAGGGTGAGGTTAGGTGGGAGAAGAGACACAGAGCCCCGGTGTTGGTGGGGCTGAGAAGGTGCTGCCAAGAGATCGTGAGGGCCAGCATCAACCTTGATTCCTGGCTACTTCAGTGCCTAAGCCCCCCGTGGAGAGTGGCCTCTTCGGAGCTTGGCTCCGATGAAGGTAAGGGATACGTCGAAGGTAACTGGGAGAACCGACAGAGAGCCCCGGTGGTGGTGGGGACCTCAAAGGGCTGCCAGGGCAGGCGAGTGCAACGAACACCCGTCACCTTGGTTCCTTCTGTGTTGGAGCGCCATCTGGTGGGTAGACGTTTCAGAGCCTGGCTCTGATGAAGGTAAGATGTAGGTTGATGTTTAGGTGGGAGACCAAAGAGAAGGGAGCAGGGGTTGGTGGGGCTGAGGAGGGGCTGCCAAGAGATCGTGAGGGCCAGCACCAGCCTTCATTCCTGGCCATGTCTGCCCCTGAGCCCCATGTGGAGGGTGGCCGCTTCGGAGCTTGTCCCTGATGAGGGTCAGGGCTAGGTTGAGGTTAGGTGGGAGAACCGGCACAGAGCCACAGTGTTGATGGGGCTGCCTAGGGAGTGCAAACGGAAGGCGAGGTCCAGCATCAGCCTTGATTCCTGGCTATCTCAGTGCCTAGGGCCCTCGTGGAGGGTGGCCGCTTGGGAGCTTGGCTCTGATGAGGGTAAGGGATGTGTCGAGGATAATAAGGAGAACAGACACAGAGCCCCAGTGTTGGTGGGGCTGAGAAGGGGCTGCCAAGAGATCGTGAGGGCCAGCATGAACCTTGATTCCTGGCTACCTCAGTGCCTAAGACCCACGTGGAGGGTGGCCGCTCCGAAGTTTGGCCCTGAGGAGGGTAAGGGGTAGCTTGATGTTAGGTGCGAGCAGAGGCACAGAGCCCCGGTGTTGGTGGGGCTGCGAAGAGATCGTGAGGGCCAGCATCAACCTTGATTCCGGGCTACCTCAGTGCCAAGCCCCATGCCGTGCGTGGCTGCTTCAGAGCTTGGCTCTGCTGAGGATAAGGGATATGTCGAGGATAGGTGGAAGAACAGACTCAGAACCCCGGTGTTGGTGGGGCTGAGAAGGGACTGCCAAGAAATCGTGAGGGCCAGCATCAGCCTTGATTCCTGGTTACTTCTGTGCCTGAGCCCCATGAGGTGGGTGGCCGCTTCGGAGCTTGGCTCTGATGAGGGTAAGGGATGTGTCGAGGATAATTGGGAGAAGAGACACAGAGCCCTAGTGTTGGTGGGGCTGAGAAGGTGCTGCCAAGAGATCGTGAGGGCCAGCATCAGTCTTGGTTCCTGGCTACTTCAGTGCCAAGCCCCATGTGGAGGGTGGCCACTTCGAAGCTTGGCTCCGATGAGGGTCAGGGCTAGGTTGAGCTTAGGTGGGAGAACAGGCAGAGAGCCCCGGTGTTAGTGGGGATTTCAAAGGGCTGCCAGGGCAGGCGAGTTCAACAGTCAGTCAATCTTGGTTCCCTCTGTGTTGGAGCGCCATCTAGTGGGTAGACGTTTTAGACCCTGAATCTGATGAAGGTAAGATGTAGGTTGATGTTTAGGTGGGAGACCATAGAGATGGGGGCAGTTGTTGGTGGGGCTGAGGAGGGGCTGCCAAGGGAACGTGAGGGCCAGCGTGAACCTTGGTTCCTGGCTACCTCAGTGCCTAAGGCCCACGTGAAGGATGGTTGCTTCGGAGCTTGGCTCTGATGAGGGTAAGGGATATGTCGAGGTTAGCTGAGAGAACAGACACAGAGCCCCGGTATTGGTAGGGCTGAGAAGGGGCTGCCAAGAGATCGTGAGGGCCAGCATCAACCTGGATTCCTGGCTACCTCACTGCCAAAGCCCTATGAGGCGGGTTGTTGCTTCAGAGCTTGTCTGTGAAGCGGGTAACTGCTAGGTCGAGGTTAGTTGAGAGAACAGACACAGAGCCCCGGTTTGGTGGGGCCGCCAAGGGAAGGTGAGAGCCGGCATCAACCTTGATTCCTGGCTACCTCAGTGCTTAGGCCCATGTGGTGGGTGGCTGCTTCAGGCTTGGCTCTGCTGAGGATAAGGGATATGTCGAGGATAGATGGAAGAACAGACTCAGAGCCCCGGTGTTGGTGGGGCTGAGAAGGGACTGCTAAGAAATCGTGACGGCCAGCGTCAACCTTGATTCCTGGCTACTTCTGTGCCTTGAGCCCCATGCGGTGGGAGGCCGCTTCGGAGCTTGGCTCTGAAGTGGGTAAGTGCTAGGGTGAGGTTAGGTGGGAGAAGAGACACAGAGCCCCGGTGTTGGTGGGGCTGAGAAGGTGCTGCCAAGAGATCGTGAGGGCCAGCATCAACCTTGATTCCTGGCTACTTCAGTGCCTAAGCCCCCCGTGGAGAGTGGCCTCTTCGGAGCTTGGCTCCGATGAAGGTAAGGGATACGTCGAAGGTAACTGGGAGAACCGACAGAGAGCCCCGGTGGTGGTGGGGACCTCAAAGGGCTGCCAGGGCAGGCGAGTGCAACGAACACCCGTCACCTTGGTTCCTTCTGTGTTGGAGCGCCATCTGGTGGGTAGACGTTTCAGAGCCTGGCTCTGATGAAGGTAAGATGTAGGTTGATGTTTAGGTGGGAGACCAAAGAGAAGGGAGCAGGGGTTGGTGGGGCTGAGGAGGGGCTGCCAAGAGATCGTGAGGGCCAGCACCAGCCTTCATTCCTGGCCATGTCTGCCCCTGAGCCCCATGTGGAGGGTGGCCGCTTCGGAGCTTGTCCCTGATGAGGGTCAGGGCTAGGTTGAGGTTAGGTGGGAGAACCGGCACAGAGCCACAGTGTTGATGGGGCTGCCTAGGGAGTGCAAACGGAAGGCGAGGTCCAGCATCAGCCTTGATTCCTGGCTATCTCAGTGCCTAGGGCCCTCGTGGAGGGTGGCCGCTTGGGAGCTTGGCTCTGATGAGGGTAAGGGATGTGTCGAGGATAATAAGGAGAACAGACACAGAGCCCCAGTGTTGGTGGGGCTGAGAAGGGGCTGCCAAGAGATCGTGAGGGCCAGCATGAACCTTGATTCCTGGCTACCTCAGTGCCTAAGACCCACGTGGAGGGTGGCCGCTCCGAAGTTTGGCCCTGAGGAGGGTAAGGGGTAGCTTGATGTTAGGTGCGAGCAGAGGCACAGAGCCCCGGTGTTGGTGGGGCTGCGAAGAGATCGTGAGGGCCAGCATCAACCTTGATTCCGGGCTACCTCAGTGCCAAGCCCCATGCCGTGCGTGGCTGCTTCAGAGCTTGGCTCTGCTGAGGATAAGGGATATGTCGAGGATAGGTGGAAGAACAGACTCAGAACCCCGGTGTTGGTGGGGCTGAGAAGGGACTGCCAAGAAATCGTGAGGGCCAGCATCAGCCTTGATTCCTGGTTACTTCTGTGCCTGAGCCCCATGAGGTGGGTGGCCGCTTCGGAGCTTGGCTCTGATGAGGGTAAGGGATGTGTCGAGGATAATTGGGAGAAGAGACACAGAGCCCTAGTGTTGGTGGGGCTGAGAAGGTGCTGCCAAGAGATCGTGAGGGCCAGCATCAGTCTTGGTTCCTGGCTACTTCAGTGCCAAGCCCCATGTGGAGGGTGGCCACTTCGAAGCTTGGCTCCGATGAGGGTCAGGGCTAGGTTGAGCTTAGGTGGGAGAACAGGCAGAGAGCCCCGGTGTTAGTGGGGATTTCAAAGGGCTGCCAGGGCAGGCGAGTTCAACAGTCAGTCAATCTTGGTTCCCTCTGTGTTGGAGCGCCATCTAGTGGGTAGACGTTTTAGACCCTGAATCTGATGAAGGTAAGATGTAGGTTGATGTTTAGGTGGGAGACCATAGAGATGGGGGCAGTTGTTGGTGGGGCTGAGGAGGGGCTGCCAAGGGAACGTGAGGGCCAGCGTGAACCTTGGTTCCTGGCTACCTCAGTGCCTAAGGCCCACGTGAAGGATGGTTGCTTCGGAGCTTGGCTCTGATGAGGGTAAGGGATATGTCGAGGTTAGCTGAGAGAACAGACACAGAGCCCCGGTATTGGTAGGGCTGAGAAGGGGCTGCCAAGAGATCGTGAGGGCCAGCATCAACCTGGATTCCTGGCTACCTCACTGCCAAAGCCCTATGAGGCGGGTTGTTGCTTCAGAGCTTGTCTGTGAAGCGGGTAACTGCTAGGTCGAGGTTAGTTGAGAGAACAGACACAGAGCCCCGGTTTGGTGGGGCCGCCAAGGGAAGGTGAGAGCCGGCATCAACCTTGATTCCTGGCTACCTCAGTGCTTAGGCCCATGTGGTGGGTGGCTGCTTCAGGCTTGGCTCTGCTGAGGATAAGGGATATGTCGAGGATAGATGGAAGAACAGACTCAGAGCCCCGGTGTTGGTGGGGCTGAGAAGGGACTGCTAAGAAATCGTGACGGCCAGCGTCAACCTTGATTCCTGGCTACTTCTGTGCCTTGAGCCCCATGCGGTGGGAGGCCGCTTCGGAGCTTGGCTCTGAAGTGGGTAAGTGCTAGGGTGAGGTTAGGTGGGAGAAGAGACACAGAGCCCCGGTGTTGGTGGGGCTGAGAAGGTGCTGCCAAGAGATCGTGAGGGCCAGCATCAACCTTGATTCCTGGCTACTTCAGTGCCTAAGCCCCCCGTGGAGAGTGGCCTCTTCGGAGCTTGGCTCCGATGAAGGTAAGGGATACGTCGAAGGTAACTGGGAGAACCGACAGAGAGCCCCGGTGGTGGTGGGGACCTCAAAGGGCTGCCAGGGCAGGCGAGTGCAACGAACACCCGTCACCTTGGTTCCTTCTGTGTTGGAGCGCCATCTGGTGGGTAGACGTTTCAGAGCCTGGCTCTGATGAAGGTAAGATGTAGGTTGATGTTTAGGTGGGAGACCAAAGAGAAGGGAGCAGGGGTTGGTGGGGCTGAGGAGGGGCTGCCAAGAGATCGTGAGGGCCAGCACCAGCCTTCATTCCTGGCCATGTCTGCCCCTGAGCCCCATGTGGAGGGTGGCCGCTTCGGAGCTTGTCCCTGATGAGGGTCAGGGCTAGGTTGAGGTTAGGTGGGAGAACCGGCACAGAGCCACAGTGTTGATGGGGCTGCCTAGGGAGTGCAAACGGAAGGCGAGGTCCAGCATCAGCCTTGATTCCTGGCTATCTCAGTGCCTAGGGCCCTCGTGGAGGGTGGCCGCTTGGGAGCTTGGCTCTGATGAGGGTAAGGGATGTGTCGAGGATAATAAGGAGAACAGACACAGAGCCCCAGTGTTGGTGGGGCTGAGAAGGGGCTGCCAAGAGATCGTGAGGGCCAGCATGAACCTTGATTCCTGGCTACCTCAGTGCCTAAGACCCACGTGGAGGGTGGCCGCTCCGAAGTTTGGCCCTGAGGAGGGTAAGGGGTAGCTTGATGTTAGGTGCGAGCAGAGGCACAGAGCCCCGGTGTTGGTGGGGCTGCGAAGAGATCGTGAGGGCCAGCATCAACCTTGATTCCGGGCTACCTCAGTGCCAAGCCCCATGCCGTGCGTGGCTGCTTCAGAGCTTGGCTCTGCTGAGGATAAGGGATATGTCGAGGATAGGTGGAAGAACAGACTCAGAACCCCGGTGTTGGTGGGGCTGAGAAGGGACTGCCAAGAAATCGTGAGGGCCAGCATCAGCCTTGATTCCTGGTTACTTCTGTGCCTGAGCCCCATGAGGTGGGTGGCCGCTTCGGAGCTTGGCTCTGATGAGGGTAAGGGATGTGTCGAGGATAATTGGGAGAAGAGACACAGAGCCCTAGTGTTGGTGGGGCTGAGAAGGTGCTGCCAAGAGATCGTGAGGGCCAGCATCAGTCTTGGTTCCTGGCTACTTCAGTGCCAAGCCCCATGTGGAGGGTGGCCACTTCGAAGCTTGGCTCCGATGAGGGTCAGGGCTAGGTTGAGCTTAGGTGGGAGAACAGGCAGAGAGCCCCGGTGTTAGTGGGGATTTCAAAGGGCTGCCAGGGCAGGCGAGTTCAACAGTCAGTCAATCTTGGTTCCCTCTGTGTTGGAGCGCCATCTAGTGGGTAGACGTTTTAGACCCTGAATCTGATGAAGGTAAGATGTAGGTTGATGTTTAGGTGGGAGACCATAGAGATGGGGGCAGTTGTTGGTGGGGCTGAGGAGGGGCTGCCAAGGGAACGTGAGGGCCAGCGTGAACCTTGGTTCCTGGCTACCTCAGTGCCTAAGGCCCACGTGAAGGATGGTTGCTTCGGAGCTTGGCTCTGATGAGGGTAAGGGATATGTCGAGGTTAGCTGAGAGAACAGACACAGAGCCCCGGTATTGGTAGGGCTGAGAAGGGGCTGCCAAGAGATCGTGAGGGCCAGCATCAACCTGGATTCCTGGCTACCTCACTGCCAAAGCCCTATGAGGCGGGTTGTTGCTTCAGAGCTTGTCTGTGAAGCGGGTAACTGCTAGGTCGAGGTTAGTTGAGAGAACAGACACAGAGCCCCGGTTTGGTGGGGCCGCCAAGGGAAGGTGAGAGCCGGCATCAACCTTGATTCCTGGCTACCTCAGTGCTTAGGCCCATGTGGTGGGTGGCTGCTTCAGGCTTGGCTCTGCTGAGGATAAGGGATATGTCGAGGATAGATGGAAGAACAGACTCAGAGCCCCGGTGTTGGTGGGGCTGAGAAGGGACTGCTAAGAAATCGTGACGGCCAGCGTCAACCTTGATTCCTGGCTACTTCTGTGCCTTGAGCCCCATGCGGTGGGAGGCCGCTTCGGAGCTTGGCTCTGAAGTGGGTAAGTGCTAGGGTGAGGTTAGGTGGGAGAAGAGACACAGAGCCCCGGTGTTGGTGGGGCTGAGAAGGTGCTGCCAAGAGATCGTGAGGGCCAGCATCAACCTTGATTCCTGGCTACTTCAGTGCCTAAGCCCCCCGTGGAGAGTGGCCTCTTCGGAGCTTGGCTCCGATGAAGGTAAGGGATACGTCGAAGGTAACTGGGAGAACCGACAGAGAGCCCCGGTGGTGGTGGGGACCTCAAAGGGCTGCCAGGGCAGGCGAGTGCAACGAACACCCGTCACCTTGGTTCCTTCTGTGTTGGAGCGCCATCTGGTGGGTAGACGTTTCAGAGCCTGGCTCTGATGAAGGTAAGATGTAGGTTGATGTTTAGGTGGGAGACCAAAGAGAAGGGAGCAGGGGTTGGTGGGGCTGAGGAGGGGCTGCCAAGAGATCGTGAGGGCCAGCACCAGCCTTCATTCCTGGCCATGTCTGCCCCTGAGCCCCATGTGGAGGGTGGCCGCTTCGGAGCTTGTCCCTGATGAGGGTCAGGGCTAGGTTGAGGTTAGGTGGGAGAACCGGCACAGAGCCACAGTGTTGATGGGGCTGCCTAGGGAGTGCAAACGGAAGGCGAGGTCCAGCATCAGCCTTGATTCCTGGCTATCTCAGTGCCTAGGGCCCTCGTGGAGGGTGGCCGCTTGGGAGCTTGGCTCTGATGAGGGTAAGGGATGTGTCGAGGATAATAAGGAGAACAGACACAGAGCCCCAGTGTTGGTGGGGCTGAGAAGGGGCTGCCAAGAGATCGTGAGGGCCAGCATGAACCTTGATTCCTGGCTACCTCAGTGCCTAAGACCCACGTGGAGGGTGGCCGCTCCGAAGTTTGGCCCTGAGGAGGGTAAGGGGTAGCTTGATGTTAGGTGCGAGCAGAGGCACAGAGCCCCGGTGTTGGTGGGGCTGCGAAGAGATCGTGAGGGCCAGCATCAACCTTGATTCCGGGCTACCTCAGTGCCAAGCCCCATGCCGTGCGTGGCTGCTTCAGAGCTTGGCTCTGCTGAGGATAAGGGATATGTCGAGGATAGGTGGAAGAACAGACTCAGAACCCCGGTGTTGGTGGGGCTGAGAAGGGACTGCCAAGAAATCGTGAGGGCCAGCATCAGCCTTGATTCCTGGTTACTTCTGTGCCTGAGCCCCATGAGGTGGGTGGCCGCTTCGGAGCTTGGCTCTGATGAGGGTAAGGGATGTGTCGAGGATAATTGGGAGAAGAGACACAGAGCCCTAGTGTTGGTGGGGCTGAGAAGGTGCTGCCAAGAGATCGTGAGGGCCAGCATCAGTCTTGGTTCCTGGCTACTTCAGTGCCAAGCCCCATGTGGAGGGTGGCCACTTCGAAGCTTGGCTCCGATGAGGGTCAGGGCTAGGTTGAGCTTAGGTGGGAGAACAGGCAGAGAGCCCCGGTGTTAGTGGGGATTTCAAAGGGCTGCCAGGGCAGGCGAGTTCAACAGTCAGTCAATCTTGGTTCCCTCTGTGTTGGAGCGCCATCTGGTGGGTAGACGTTTTAGACCCTGAATCTGATGAAGGTAAGATGTAGGTTGATGTTTAGGTGGGAGACCATAGAGATGGGGGCAGTTGTTGGTGGGGCTGAGGAGGGGCTGCCAAGGGAACGTGAGGGCCAGCGTGAACCTTGGTTCCTGGCTACCTCAGTGCCTAAGGCCCACGTGAAGGATGGTTGCTTCGGAGCTTGGCTCTGATGAGGGTAAGGGATATGTCGAGGTTAGCTGAGAGAACAGACACAGAGCCCCGGTATTGGTAGGGCTGAGAAGGGGCTGCCAAGAGATCGTGAGGGCCAGCATCAACCTGGATTCCTGGCTACCTCACTGCCAAAGCCCTATGAGGCGGGTTGTTGCTTCAGAGCTTGTCTGTGAAGCGGGTAACTGCTAGGTCGAGGTTAGTTGAGAGAACAGACACAGAGCCCCGGTTTGGTGGGGCCGCCAAGGGAAGGTGAGAGCCGGCATCAACCTTGATTCCTGGCTACCTCAGTGCTTAGGCCCATGTGGTGGGTGGCTGCTTCAGGCTTGGCTCTGCTGAGGATAAGGGATATGTCGAGGATAGATGGAAGAACAGACTCAGAGCCCCGGTGTTGGTGGGGCTGAGAAGGGACTGCTAAGAAATCGTGACGGCCAGCGTCAACCTTGATTCCTGGCTACTTCTGTGCCTTGAGCCCCATGCGGTGGGAGGCCGCTTCGGAGCTTGGCTCTGAAGTGGGTAAGTGCTAGGGTGAGGTTAGGTGGGAGAAGAGACACAGAGCCCCGGTGTTGGTGGGGCTGAGAAGGTGCTGCCAAGAGATCGTGAGGGCCAGCATCAACCTTGATTCCTGGCTACTTCAGTGCCTAAGCCCCCCGTGGAGAGTGGCCTCTTCGGAGCTTGGCTCCGATGAAGGTAAGGGATACGTCGAAGGTAACTGGGAGAACCGACAGAGAGCCCCGGTGGTGGTGGGGACCTCAAAGGGCTGCCAGGGCAGGCGAGTGCAACGAACACCCGTCACCTTGGTTCCTTCTGTGTTGGAGCGCCATCTGGTGGGTAGACGTTTCAGAGCCTGGCTCTGATGAAGGTAAGATGTAGGTTGATGTTTAGGTGGGAGACCAAAGAGAAGGGAGCAGGGGTTGGTGGGGCTGAGGAGGGGCTGCCAAGAGATCGTGAGGGCCAGCACCAGCCTTCATTCCTGGCCATGTCTGCCCCTGAGCCCCATGTGGAGGGTGGCCGCTTCGGAGCTTGTCCCTGATGAGGGTCAGGGCTAGGTTGAGGTTAGGTGGGAGAACCGGCACAGAGCCACAGTGTTGATGGGGCTGCCTAGGGAGTGCAAACGGAAGGCGAGGTCCAGCATCAGCCTTGATTCCTGGCTATCTCAGTGCCTAGGGCCCTCGTGGAGGGTGGCCGCTTGGGAGCTTGGCTCTGATGAGGGTAAGGGATGTGTCGAGGATAATAAGGAGAACAGACACAGAGCCCCAGTGTTGGTGGGGCTGAGAAGGGGCTGCCAAGAGATCGTGAGGGCCAGCATGAACCTTGATTCCTGGCTACCTCAGTGCCTAAGACCCACGTGGAGGGTGGCCGCTCCGAAGTTTGGCCCTGAGGAGGGTAAGGGGTAGCTTGATGTTAGGTGCGAGCAGAGGCACAGAGCCCCGGTGTTGGTGGGGCTGCGAAGAGATCGTGAGGGCCAGCATCAACCTTGATTCCGGGCTACCTCAGTGCCAAGCCCCATGCCGTGCGTGGCTGCTTCAGAGCTTGGCTCTGCTGAGGATAAGGGATATGTCGAGGATAGGTGGAAGAACAGACTCAGAACCCCGGTGTTGGTGGGGCTGAGAAGGGACTGCCAAGAAATCGTGAGGGCCAGCATCAGCCTTGATTCCTGGTTACTTCTGTGCCTGAGCCCCATGAGGTGGGTGGCCGCTTCGGAGCTTGGCTCTGATGAGGGTAAGGGATGTGTCGAGGATAATTGGGAGAAGAGACACAGAGCCCTAGTGTTGGTGGGGCTGAGAAGGTGCTGCCAAGAGATCGTGAGGGCCAGCATCAGTCTTGGTTCCTGGCTACTTCAGTGCCAAGCCCCATGTGGAGGGTGGCCACTTCGAAGCTTGGCTCCGATGAGGGTCAGGGCTAGGTTGAGCTTAGGTGGGAGAACAGGCAGAGAGCCCCGGTGTTAGTGGGGATTTCAAAGGGCTGCCAGGGCAGGCGAGTTCAACAGTCAGTCAATCTTGGTTCCCTCTGTGTTGGAGCGCCATCTGGTGGGTAGACGTTTTAGACCCTGAATCTGATGAAGGTAAGATGTAGGTTGATGTTTAGGTGGGAGACCATAGAGATGGGGGCAGTTGTTGGTGGGGCTGAGGAGGGGCTGCCAAGGGAACGTGAGGGCCAGCGTGAACCTTGGTTCCTGGCTACCTCAGTGCCTAAGGCCCACGTGAAGGATGGTTGCTTCGGAGCTTGGCTCTGATGAGGGTAAGGGATATGTCGAGGTTAGCTGAGAGAACAGACACAGAGCCCCGGTATTGGTAGGGCTGAGAAGGGGCTGCCAAGAGATCGTGAGGGCCAGCATCAACCTGGATTCCTGGCTACCTCACTGCCAAAGCCCTATGAGGCGGGTTGTTGCTTCAGAGCTTGTCTGTGAAGCGGGTAACTGCTAGGTCGAGGTTAGTTGAGAGAACAGACACAGAGCCCCGGTTTGGTGGGGCCGCCAAGGGAAGGTGAGAGCCGGCATCAACCTTGATTCCTGGCTACCTCAGTGCTTAGGCCCATGTGGTGGGTGGCTGCTTCAGGCTTGGCTCTGCTGAGGATAAGGGATATGTCGAGGATAGATGGAAGAACAGACTCAGAGCCCCGGTGTTGGTGGGGCTGAGAAGGGACTGCTAAGAAATCGTGACGGCCAGCGTCAACCTTGATTCCTGGCTACTTCTGTGCCTTGAGCCCCATGCGGTGGGAGGCCGCTTCGGAGCTTGGCTCTGAAGTGGGTAAGTGCTAGGGTGAGGTTAGGTGGGAGAAGAGACACAGAGCCCCGGTGTTGGTGGGGCTGAGAAGGTGCTGCCAAGAGATCGTGAGGGCCAGCATCAACCTTGATTCCTGGCTACTTCAGTGCCTAAGCCCCCCGTGGAGAGTGGCCTCTTCGGAGCTTGGCTCCGATGAAGGTAAGGGATACGTCGAAGGTAACTGGGAGAACCGACAGAGAGCCCCGGTGGTGGTGGGGACCTCAAAGGGCTGCCAGGGCAGGCGAGTGCAACGAACACCCGTCACCTTGGTTCCTTCTGTGTTGGAGCGCCATCTGGTGGGTAGACGTTTCAGAGCCTGGCTCTGATGAAGGTAAGATGTAGGTTGATGTTTAGGTGGGAGACCAAAGAGAAGGGAGCAGGGGTTGGTGGGGCTGAGGAGGGGCTGCCAAGAGATCGTGAGGGCCAGCACCAGCCTTCATTCCTGGCCATGTCTGCCCCTGAGCCCCATGTGGAGGGTGGCCGCTTCGGAGCTTGTCCCTGATGAGGGTCAGGGCTAGGTTGAGGTTAGGTGGGAGAACCGGCACAGAGCCACAGTGTTGATGGGGCTGCCTAGGGAGTGCAAACGGAAGGCGAGGTCCAGCATCAGCCTTGATTCCTGGCTATCTCAGTGCCTAGGGCCCTCGTGGAGGGTGGCCGCTTGGGAGCTTGGCTCTGATGAGGGTAAGGGATGTGTCGAGGATAATAAGGAGAACAGACACAGAGCCCCAGTGTTGGTGGGGCTGAGAAGGGGCTGCCAAGAGATCGTGAGGGCCAGCATGAACCTTGATTCCTGGCTACCTCAGTGCCTAAGACCCACGTGGAGGGTGGCCGCTCCGAAGTTTGGCCCTGAGGAGGGTAAGGGGTAGCTTGATGTTAGGTGCGAGCAGAGGCACAGAGCCCCGGTGTTGGTGGGGCTGCGAAGAGATCGTGAGGGCCAGCATCAACCTTGATTCCGGGCTACCTCAGTGCCAAGCCCCATGCCGTGCGTGGCTGCTTCAGAGCTTGGCTCTGCTGAGGATAAGGGATATGTCGAGGATAGGTGGAAGAACAGACTCAGAACCCCGGTGTTGGTGGGGCTGAGAAGGGACTGCCAAGAAATCGTGAGGGCCAGCATCAGCCTTGATTCCTGGTTACTTCTGTGCCTGAGCCCCATGAGGTGGGTGGCCGCTTCGGAGCTTGGCTCTGATGAGGGTAAGGGATGTGTCGAGGATAATTGGGAGAAGAGACACAGAGCCCTAGTGTTGGTGGGGCTGAGAAGGTGCTGCCAAGAGATCGTGAGGGCCAGCATCAGTCTTGGTTCCTGGCTACTTCAGTGCCAAGCCCCATGTGGAGGGTGGCCACTTCGAAGCTTGGCTCCGATGAGGGTCAGGGCTAGGTTGAGCTTAGGTGGGAGAACAGGCAGAGAGCCCCGGTGTTAGTGGGGATTTCAAAGGGCTGCCAGGGCAGGCGAGTTCAACAGTCAGTCAATCTTGGTTCCCTCTGTGTTGGAGCGCCATCTAGTGGGTAGACGTTTTAGACCCTGAATCTGATGAAGGTAAGATGTAGGTTGATGTTTAGGTGGGAGACCATAGAGATGGGGGCAGTTGTTGGTGGGGCTGAGGAGGGGCTGCCAAGGGAACGTGAGGGCCAGCGTGAACCTTGGTTCCTGGCTACCTCAGTGCCTAAGGCCCACGTGAAGGATGGTTGCTTCGGAGCTTGGCTCTGATGAGGGTAAGGGATATGTCGAGGTTAGCTGAGAGAACAGACACAGAGCCCCGGTATTGGTAGGGCTGAGAAGGGGCTGCCAAGAGATCGTGAGGGCCAGCATCAACCTGGATTCCTGGCTACCTCACTGCCAAAGCCCTATGAGGCGGGTTGTTGCTTCAGAGCTTGTCTGTGAAGCGGGTAACTGCTAGGTCGAGGTTAGTTGAGAGAACAGACACAGAGCCCCGGTTTGGTGGGGCCGCCAAGGGAAGGTGAGAGCCGGCATCAACCTTGATTCCTGGCTACCTCAGTGCTTAGGCCCATGTGGTGGGTGGCTGCTTCAGGCTTGGCTCTGCTGAGGATAAGGGATATGTCGAGGATAGATGGAAGAACAGACTCAGAGCCCCGGTGTTGGTGGGGCTGAGAAGGGACTGCTAAGAAATCGTGACGGCCAGCGTCAACCTTGATTCCTGGCTACTTCTGTGCCTTGAGCCCCATGCGGTGGGAGGCCGCTTCGGAGCTTGGCTCTGAAGTGGGTAAGTGCTAGGGTGAGGTTAGGTGGGAGAAGAGACACAGAGCCCCGGTGTTGGTGGGGCTGAGAAGGTGCTGCCAAGAGATCGTGAGGGCCAGCATCAACCTTGATTCCTGGCTACTTCAGTGCCTAAGCCCCCCGTGGAGAGTGGCCTCTTCGGAGCTTGGCTCCGATGAAGGTAAGGGATACGTCGAAGGTAACTGGGAGAACCGACAGAGAGCCCCGGTGGTGGTGGGGACCTCAAAGGGCTGCCAGGGCAGGCGAGTGCAACGAACACCCGTCACCTTGGTTCCTTCTGTGTTGGAGCGCCATCTGGTGGGTAGACGTTTCAGAGCCTGGCTCTGATGAAGGTAAGATGTAGGTTGATGTTTAGGTGGGAGACCAAAGAGAAGGGAGCAGGGGTTGGTGGGGCTGAGGAGGGGCTGCCAAGAGATCGTGAGGGCCAGCACCAGCCTTCATTCCTGGCCATGTCTGCCCCTGAGCCCCATGTGGAGGGTGGCCGCTTCGGAGCTTGTCCCTGATGAGGGTCAGGGCTAGGTTGAGGTTAGGTGGGAGAACCGGCACAGAGCCACAGTGTTGATGGGGCTGCCTAGGGAGTGCAAACGGAAGGCGAGGTCCAGCATCAGCCTTGATTCCTGGCTATCTCAGTGCCTAGGGCCCTCGTGGAGGGTGGCCGCTTGGGAGCTTGGCTCTGATGAGGGTAAGGGATGTGTCGAGGATAATAAGGAGAACAGACACAGAGCCCCAGTGTTGGTGGGGCTGAGAAGGGGCTGCCAAGAGATCGTGAGGGCCAGCATGAACCTTGATTCCTGGCTACCTCAGTGCCTAAGACCCACGTGGAGGGTGGCCGCTCCGAAGTTTGGCCCTGAGGAGGGTAAGGGGTAGCTTGATGTTAGGTGCGAGCAGAGGCACAGAGCCCCGGTGTTGGTGGGGCTGCGAAGAGATCGTGAGGGCCAGCATCAACCTTGATTCCGGGCTACCTCAGTGCCAAGCCCCATGCCGTGCGTGGCTGCTTCAGAGCTTGGCTCTGCTGAGGATAAGGGATATGTCGAGGATAGGTGGAAGAACAGACTCAGAACCCCGGTGTTGGTGGGGCTGAGAAGGGACTGCCAAGAAATCGTGAGGGCCAGCATCAGCCTTGATTCCTGGTTACTTCTGTGCCTGAGCCCCATGAGGTGGGTGGCCGCTTCGGAGCTTGGCTCTGATGAGGGTAAGGGATGTGTCGAGGATAATTGGGAGAAGAGACACAGAGCCCTAGTGTTGGTGGGGCTGAGAAGGTGCTGCCAAGAGATCGTGAGGGCCAGCATCAGTCTTGGTTCCTGGCTACTTCAGTGCCAAGCCCCATGTGGAGGGTGGCCACTTCGAAGCTTGGCTCCGATGAGGGTCAGGGCTAGGTTGAGCTTAGGTGGGAGAACAGGCAGAGAGCCCCGGTGTTAGTGGGGATTTCAAAGGGCTGCCAGGGCAGGCGAGTTCAACAGTCAGTCAATCTTGGTTCCCTCTGTGTTGGAGCGCCATCTAGTGGGTAGACGTTTTAGACCCTGAATCTGATGAAGGTAAGATGTAGGTTGATGTTTAGGTGGGAGACCATAGAGATGGGGGCAGTTGTTGGTGGGGCTGAGGAGGGGCTGCCAAGGGAACGTGAGGGCCAGCGTGAACCTTGGTTCCTGGCTACCTCAGTGCCTAAGGCCCACGTGAAGGATGGTTGCTTCGGAGCTTGGCTCTGATGAGGGTAAGGGATATGTCGAGGTTAGCTGAGAGAACAGACACAGAGCCCCGGTATTGGTAGGGCTGAGAAGGGGCTGCCAAGAGATCGTGAGGGCCAGCATCAACCTGGATTCCTGGCTACCTCACTGCCAAAGCCCTATGAGGCGGGTTGTTGCTTCAGAGCTTGTCTCTGAAGCGGGTAACTGCTAGGTCGAGGTTAGTTGAGAGAACAGACACAGAGCCCCGGTTTGGTGGGGCCGCCAAGGGAAGGTGAGAGCCGGCATCAACCTTGATTCCTGGCTACCTCAGTGCTTAGGCCCATGTGGTGGGTGGCTGCTTCAGGCTTGGCTCTGCTGAGGATAAGGGATATGTCGAGGATAGATGGAAGAACAGACTCAGAGCCCCGGTGTTGGTGGGGCTGAGAAGGGACTGCTAAGAAATCGTGACGGCCAGCGTCAACCTTGATTCCTGGCTACTTCTGTGCCTTGAGCCCCATGCGGTGGGAGGCCGCTTCGGAGCTTGGCTCTGAAGTGGGTAAGTGCTAGGGTGAGGTTAGGTGGGAGAAGAGACACAGAGCCCCGGTGTTGGTGGGGCTGAGAAGGTGCTGCCAAGAGATCGTGAGGGCCAGCATCAACCTTGATTCCTGGCTACTTCAGTGCCTAAGCCCCCCGTGGAGAGTGGCCTCTTCGGAGCTTGGCTCCGATGAAGGTAAGGGATACGTCGAAGGTAACTGGGAGAACCGACAGAGAGCCCCGGTGGTGGTGGGGACCTCAAAGGGCTGCCAGGGCAGGCGAGTGCAACGAACACCCGTCACCTTGGTTCCTTCTGTGTTGGAGCGCCATCTGGTGGGTAGACGTTTCAGAGCCTGGCTCTGATGAAGGTAAGATGTAGGTTGATGTTTAGGTGGGAGACCAAAGAGAAGGGAGCAGGGGTTGGTGGGGCTGAGGAGGGGCTGCCAAGAGATCGTGAGGGCCAGCACCAGCCTTCATTCCTGGCCATGTCTGCCCCTGAGCCCCATGTGGAGGGTGGCCGCTTCGGAGCTTGTCCCTGATGAGGGTCAGGGCTAGGTTGAGGTTAGGTGGGAGAACCGGCACAGAGCCACAGTGTTGATGGGGCTGCCTAGGGAGTGCAAACGGAAGGCGAGGTCCAGCATCAGCCTTGATTCCTGGCTATCTCAGTGCCTAGGGCCCTCGTGGAGGGTGGCCGCTTGGGAGCTTGGCTCTGATGAGGGTAAGGGATGTGTCGAGGATAATAAGGAGAACAGACACAGAGCCCCAGTGTTGGTGGGGCTGAGAAGGGGCTGCCAAGAGATCGTGAGGGCCAGCATGAACCTTGATTCCTGGCTACCTCAGTGCCTAAGACCCACGTGGAGGGTGGCCGCTCCGAAGTTTGGCCCTGAGGAGGGTAAGGGGTAGCTTGATGTTAGGTGCGAGCAGAGGCACAGAGCCCCGGTGTTGGTGGGGCTGCGAAGAGATCGTGAGGGCCAGCATCAACCTTGATTCCGGGCTACCTCAGTGCCAAGCCCCATGCCGTGCGTGGCTGCTTCAGAGCTTGGCTCTGCTGAGGATAAGGGATATGTCGAGGATAGGTGGAAGAACAGACTCAGAACCCCGGTGTTGGTGGGGCTGAGAAGGGACTGCCAAGAAATCGTGAGGGCCAGCATCAGCCTTGATTCCTGGTTACTTCTGTGCCTGAGCCCCATGAGGTGGGTGGCCGCTTCGGAGCTTGGCTCTGATGAGGGTAAGGGATGTGTCGAGGATAATTGGGAGAAGAGACACAGAGCCCTAGTGTTGGTGGGGCTGAGAAGGTGCTGCCAAGAGATCGTGAGGGCCAGCATCAGTCTTGGTTCCTGGCTACTTCAGTGCCAAGCCCCATGTGGAGGGTGGCCACTTCGAAGCTTGGCTCCGATGAGGGTCAGGGCTAGGTTGAGCTTAGGTGGGAGAACAGGCAGAGAGCCCCGGTGTTAGTGGGGATTTCAAAGGGCTGCCAGGGCAGGCGAGTTCAACAGTCAGTCAATCTTGGTTCCCTCTGTGTTGGAGCGCCATCTAGTGGGTAGACGTTTTAGACCCTGAATCTGATGAAGGTAAGATGTAGGTTGATGTTTAGGTGGGAGACCATAGAGATGGGGGCAGTTGTTGGTGGGGCTGAGGAGGGGCTGCCAAGGGAACGTGAGGGCCAGCGTGAACCTTGGTTCCTGGCTACCTCAGTGCCTAAGGCCCACGTGGAGGATGGTTGCTTCGGAGCTTGGCTCTGATGAGGGTAAGGGATATGTCGAGGTTAGCTGAGAGAACAGACACAGAGCCCCGGTATTGGTAGGGCTGAGAAGGGGCTGCCAAGAGATCGTGAGGGCCAGCATCAACCTGGATTCCTGGCTACCTCACTGCCAAAGCCCTATGAGGCGGGTTGTTGCTTCAGAGCTTGTCTCTGAAGCGGGTAACTGCTAGGTCGAGGTTAGTTGAGAGAACAGACACAGAGCCCCGGTTTGGTGGGGCCGCCAAGGGAAGGTGAGAGCCGGCATCAACCTTGATTCCTGGCTACCTCAGTGCTTAGGCCCATGTGGTGGGTGGCTGCTTCAGGCTTGGCTCTGCTGAGGATAAGGGATATGTCGAGGATAGATGGAAGAACAGACTCAGAGCCCCGGTGTTGGTGGGGCTGAGAAGGGACTGCTAAGAAATCGTGACGGCCAGCGTCAACCTTGATTCCTGGCTACTTCTGTGCCTTGAGCCCCATGCGGTGGGAGGCCGCTTCGGAGCTTGGCTCTGAAGTGGGTAAGTGCTAGGGTGAGGTTAGGTGGGAGAAGAGACACAGAGCCCCGGTGTTGGTGGGGCTGAGAAGGTGCTGCCAAGAGATCGTGAGGGCCAGCATCAACCTTGATTCCTGGCTTCTTCAGTGCCTAAGCCCCCCGTGGAGAGTGGCCTCTTCGGAGCTTGGCTCCGATGAAGGTAAGGGATACGTCGAAGGTAACTGGGAGAACCGACAGAGAGCCCCGGTGGTGGTGGGGACCTCAAAGGGCTGCCAGGGCAGGCGAGTGCAACGAACACCCGTCACCTTGGTTCCTTCTGTGTTGGAGCGCCATCTGGTGGGTAGACGTTTCAGAGCCTGGCTCTGATGAAGGTAAGATGTAGGTTGATGTTTAGGTGGGAGACCAAAGAGAAGGGAGCAGGGGTTGGTGGGGCTGAGGAGGGGCTGACAAGAGATCGTGAGGGCCAGCACCAGCCTTCATTCCTGGCCATGTCTGCCCCTGAGCCCCATGTGGAGGGTGGCCGCTTCGGAGCTTGTCCCTGATGAGGGTCAGGGCTAGGTTGAGGTTAGGTGGGAGAACCGGCACAGAGCCACAGTGTTGATGGGGCTGCCTAGGGAGTGCAAACGGAAGGCGAGGTCCAGCATCAGCCTTGATTCCTGGCTATCTCAGTGCCTAGGGCCCTCGTGGAGGGTGGCCGCTTGGGAGCTTGGCTCTGATGAGGGTAAGGGATGTGTCGAGGATAATAAGGAGAACAGACACAGAGCCCCAGTGTTGGTGGGGCTGAGAAGGGGCTGCCAAGAGATCGTGAGGGCCAGCATGAACCTTGATTCCTGGCTACCTCAGTGCCTAAGACCCACGTGGAGGGTGGCCGCTCCGAAGTTTGGCCCTGAGGAGGGTAAGGGGTAGCTTGATGTTAGGTGCGAGCAGAGGCACAGAGCCCCGGTGTTGGTGGGGCTGCGAAGAGATCGTGAGGGCCAGCATCAACCTTGATTCCGGGCTACCTCAGTGCCAAGCCCCATGCCGTGCGTGGCTGCTTCAGAGCTTGGCTCTGCTGAGGATAAGGGATATGTCGAGGATAGGTGGAAGAACAGACTCAGAACCCCGGTGTTGGTGGGGCTGAGAAGGGACTGCCAAGAAATCGTGAGGGCCAGCATCAGCCTTGATTCCTGGTTACTTCTGTGCCTGAGCCCCATGAGGTGGGTGGCCGCTTCGGAGCTTGGCTCTGATGAGGGTAAGGGATGTGTCGAGGATAATTGGGAGAAGAGACACAGAGCCCTAGTGTTGGTGGGGCTGAGAAGGTGCTGCCAAGAGATCGTGAGGGCCACCATCAGTCTTGGTTCCTGGCTACTTCAGTGCCAAGCCCCATGTGGAGGGTGGCCACTTCGAAGCTTGGCTCCGATGAGGGTCAGGGCTAGGTTGAGCTTAGGTGGGAGAACAGGCAGAGAGCCCCGGTGTTAGTGGGGATTTCAAAGGGCTGCCAGGGCAGGCGAGTTCAACAGTCAGTCAATCTTGGTTCCCTCTGTGTTGGAGCGCCATCTAGTGGGTAGACGTTTTAGACCCTGAATCTGATGAAGGTAAGATGTAGGTTGATGTTTAGGTGGGAGACCATAGAGATGGGGGCAGTTGTTGGTGGGGCTGAGGAGGGGCTGCCAAGGGAACGTGAGGGCCAGCGTGAACCTTGGTTCCTGGCTACCTCAGTGCCTAAGGCCCACGTGAAGGATGGTTGCTTCGGAGCTTGGCTCTGATGAGGGTAAGGGATATGTCGAGGTTAGCTGAGAGAACAGACACAGAGCCCCGGTATTGGTAGGGCTGAGAAGGGGCTGCCAAGAGATCGTGAGGGCCAGCATCAACCTGGATTCCTGGCTACCTCACTGCCAAAGCCCTATGAGGCGGGTTGTTGCTTCAGAGCTTGTCTGTGAAGCGGGTAACTGCTAGGTCGAGGTTAGTTGAGAGAACAGACACAGAGCCCCGGTTTGGTGGGACCGCCAAGGGAAGGTGAGAGCCGGCATCAACCTTGATTCCTGGCTACCTCAGTGCTTAGGCCCATGTGGTGGGTGGCTGCTTCAGGCTTGGCTCTGCTGAGGATAAGGGATATGTCGAGGATAGATGGAAGAACAGACTCAGAGCCCCGGTGTTGGTGGGGCTGAGAAGGGACTGCTAAGAAATCGTGACGGCCAGCGTCAACCTTGATTCCTGGCTACTTCTGTGCCTTGAGCCCCATGCGGTGGGAGGCCGCTTCGGAGCTTGGCTCTGAAGTGGGTAAGTGCTAGGGTGAGGTTAGGTGGGAGAAGAGACACAGAGCCCCGGTGTTGGTGGGGCTGAGAAGGTGCTGCCAAGAGATCGTGAGGGCCAGCATCAACCTTGATTCCTGGCTACTTCAGTGCCTAAGCCCCCCGTGGAGAGTGGCCTCTTCGGAGCTTGGCTCCGATGAAGGTAAGGGATACGTCGAAGGTAACTGGGAGAACCGACAGAGAGCCCCGGTGGTGGTGGGGACCTCAAAGGGCTGCCAGGGCAGGCGAGTGCAACGAACACCCGTCACCTTGGTTCCTTCTGTGTTGGAGCGCCATCTGGTGGGTAGACGTTTCAGAGCCTGGCTCTGATGAAGGTAAGATGTAGGTTGATGTTTAGGTGGGAGACCAAAGAGAAGGGAGCAGGGGTTGGTGGGGCTGAGGAGGGGCTGCCAAGAGATCGTGAGGGCCAGCACCAGCCTTCATTCCTGGCCATGTCTGCCCCTGAGCCCCATGTGGAGGGTGGCCGCTTCGGAGCTTGTCCCTGATGAGGGTCAGGGCTAGGTTGAGGTTAGGTGGGAGAACCGGCACAGAGCCACAGTGTTGATGGGGCTGCCTAGGGAGTGCAAACGGAAGGCGAGGTCCAGCATCAGCCTTGATTCCTGGCTATCTCAGTGCCTAGGGCCCTCGTGGAGGGTGGCCGCTTGGGAGCTTGGCTCTGATGAGGGTAAGGGATGTGTCGAGGATAATAAGGAGAACAGACACAGAGCCCCAGTGTTGGTGGGGCTGAGAAGGGGCTGCCAAGAGATCGTGAGGGCCAGCATGAACCTTGATTCCTGGCTACCTCAGTGCCTAAGACCCACGTGGAGGGTGGCCGCTCCGAAGTTTGGCCCTGAGGAGGGTAAGGGGTAGCTTGATGTTAGGTGCGAGCAGAGGCACAGAGCCCCGGTGTTGGTGGGGCTGCGAAGAGATCGTGAGGGCCAGCATCAACCTTGATTCCGGGCTACCTCAGTGCCAAGCCCCATGCGGTGCGTGGCTGCTTCAGAGCTTGGCTCTGCTGAGGATAAGGGATATGTCGAGGATAGGTGGAAGAACAGACTCAGAACCCCGGTGTTGGTGGGGCTGAGAAGGGACTGCCAAGAAATCGTGAGGGCCAGCATCAGCCTTGATTCCTGGTTACTTCTGTGCCTGAGCCCCATGAGGTGGGTGGCCGCTTCGGAGCTTGGCTCTGATGAGGGTAAGGGATGTGTCGAGGATAATTGGGAGAAGAGACACAGAGCCCTAGTGTTGGTGGGGCTGAGAAGGTGCTGCCAAGAGATCGTGAGGGCCACCATCAGTCTTGGTTCCTGGCTACTTCAGTGCCAAGCCCCATGTGGAGGGTGGCCACTTCGAAGCTTGGCTCCGATGAGGGTCAGGGCTAGGTTGAGCTTAGGTGGGAGAACAGGCAGAGAGCCCCGGTGTTAGTGGGGATTTCAAAGGGCTGCCAGGGCAGGCGAGTTCAACAGTCAGTCAATCTTGGTTCCCTCTGTGTTGGAGCGCCATCTAGTGGGTAGACGTTTTAGACCCTGAATCTGATGAAGGTAAGATGTAGGTTGATGTTTAGGTGGGAGACCATAGAGATGGGGGCAGTTGTTGGTGGGGCTGAGGAGGGGCTGCCAAGGGAACGTGAGGGCCAGCGTGAACCTTGGTTCCTGGCTACCTCAGTGCCTAAGGCCCACGTGAAGGATGGTTGCTTCGGAGCTTGGCTCTGATGAGGGTAAGGGATATGTCGAGGTTAGCTGAGAGAACAGACACAGAGCCCCGGTATTGGTAGGGCTGAGAAGGGGCTGCCAAGAGATCGTGAGGGCCAGCATCAACCTGGATTCCTGGCTACCTCACTGCCAAAGCCCTATGAGGCGGGTTGTTGCTTCAGAGCTTGTCTGTGAAGCGGGTAACTGCTAGGTCGAGGTTAGTTGAGAGAACAGACACAGAGCCCCGGTTTGGTGGGGCCGCCAAGGGAAGGTGAGAGCCGGCATCAACCTTGATTCCTGGCTACCTCAGTGCTTAGGCCCATGTGGTGGGTGGCTGCTTCAGGCTTGGCTCTGCTGAGGATAAGGGATATGTCGAGGATAGATGGAAGAACAGACTCAGAGCCCCGGTGTTGGTGGGGCTGAGAAGGGACTGCTAAGAAATCGTGACGGCCAGCGTCAACCTTGATTCCTGGCTACTTCTGTGCCTTGAGCCCCATGCGGTGGGAGGCCGCTTCGGAGCTTGGCTCTGAAGTGGGTAAGTGCTAGGGTGAGGTTAGGTGGGAGAAGAGACACAGAGCCCCGGTGTTGGTGGGGCTGAGAAGGTGCTGCCAAGAGATCGTGAGGGCCAGCATCAACCTTGATTCCTGGCTACTTCAGTGCCTAAGCCCCCCGTGGAGAGTGGCCTCTTCGGAGCTTGGCTCCGATGAAGGTAAGGGATACGTCGAAGGTAACTGGGAGAACCGACAGAGAGCCCCGGTGGTGGTGGGGACCTCAAAGGGCTGCCAGGGCAGGCGAGTGCAACGAACACCCGTCACCTTGGTTCCTTCTGTGTTGGAGCGCCATCTGGTGGGTAGACGTTTCAGAGCCTGGCTCTGATGAAGGTAAGATGTAGGTTGATGTTTAGGTGGGAGACCAAAGAGAAGGGAGCAGGGGTTGGTGGGGCTGAGGAGGGGCTGACAAGAGACCGTGAGGGCCAGCACCAGCCTTCATTCCTGGCCATGTCTGCCCCTGAGCCCCATGTGGAGGGTGGCCGCTTCGGAGCTTGTCCCTGATGAGGGTCAGGGCTAGGTTGAGGTTAGGTGGGAGAACCGGCACAGAGCCACGGTGTTGATGGGGCTGCCTAGGGAGTGCAAACGGAAGGCGAGGTCCAGCATCAGCCTTGATTCCTGGCTATCTCAGTGCCTAGGGCCCTCGTGGAGGGTGGCCGCTTGGGAGCTTGGCTCTGATGAGGGTAAGGGATGTGTCGAGGATAATAAGGAGAACAGACACAGAGCCCCAGTGTTGGTGGGGCTGAGAAGGGGCTGCCAAGAGATCGTGAGGGCCAGCATGAACCTTGATTCCTGGCTACCTCAGTGCCTAAGACCCACGTGGAGCGTGGCCGCTCCGAAGTTTGGCCCTGAGGAGGGTAAGGGGTAGCTTGATGTTAGGTGCGAGCAGAGGCACAGAGCCCCGGTGTTGGTGGGGCTGCGAAGAGATCGTGAGGGCCAGCATCAACCTTGATTCCGGGCTACCTCAGTGCCAAGCCCCATGCCGTGCGTGGCTGCTTCAGAGCTTGGCTCTGCTGAGGATAAGGGATATGTCGAGGATAGGTGGAAGAACAGACTCAGAACCCCGGTGTTGGTGGGGCTGAGAAGGGACTGCCAAGAAATCGTGAGGGCCAGCATCAGCCTTGATTCCTGGTTACTTCTGTGCCTGAGCCCCATGAGGTGGGTGGCCGCTTCGGAGCTTGGCTCTGATGAGGGTAAGGGATGTGTCGAGGATAATTGGGAGAAGAGACACAGAGCCCTAGTGTTGGTGGGGCTGAGAAGGTGCTGCCAAGAGATCGTGAGGGCCACCATCAGTCTTGGTTCCTGGCTACTTCAGTGCCAAGCCCCATGTGGAGGGTGGCCACTTCGAAGCTTGGCTCCGATGAGGGTCAGGGCTAGGTTGAGCTTAGGTGGGAGAACAGGCAGAGAGCCCCGGTGTTAGTGGGGATTTCAAAGGGCTGCCAGGGCAGGCGAGTTCAACAGTCAGTCAATCTTGGTTCCCTCTGTGTTGGAGCGCCATCTAGTGGGTAGACGTTTTAGACCCTGAATCTGATGAAGGTAAGATGTAGGTTGATGTTTAGGTGGGAGACCATAGAGATGGGGGCAGTTGTTGGTGGGGCTGAGGAGGGGCTGCCAAGGGAACGTGAGGGCCAGCGTGAACCTTGGTTCCTGGCTACCTCAGTGCCTAAGGCCCACGTGGAGGATGGTTGCTTCGGAGCTTGGCTCTGATGAGGGTAAGGGATATGTCGAGGTTAGCTGAGAGAACAGACACAGAGCCCCGGTATTGGTAGGGCTGAGAAGGGGCTGCCAAGAGATCGTGAGGGCCAGCATCAACCTGGATTCCTGGCTACCTCACTGCCAAAGCCCTATGAGGCGGGTTGTTGCTTCAGAGCTTGTCTGTGAAGCGGGTAACTGCTAGGTCGAGGTTAGTTGAGAGAACAGACACAGAGCCCCGGTTTGGTGGGACCGCCAAGGGAAGGTGAGAGCCGGCATCAACCTTGATTCCTGGCTACTTCTGTGCCTTGAGCCCCATGCGGTGGGAGGCCGCTTCGGAGCTTGGCTCTGAAGTGGGTAAGTGCTAGGGTGAGGTTAGGTGGGAGAAGAGACACAGAGCCCCGGTGTTGGTGGGGCTGAGAAGGTGCTGCCAAGAGATCGTGAGGGCCAGCATCAACCTTGATTCCTGGCTACTTCAGTGCCTAAGCCCCCCGTGGAGAGTGGCCTCTTCGGAGCTTGGCTCCGATGAAGGTAAGGGATACGTCGAAGATAACTGGGAGAACCGACAGAGAGCCCCGGTGGTGGTGGGGACCTCAAAGGGCTGCCAGGGCAGGCGAGTGCAACGAACACCCGTCACCTTGGGTCCCTCTGTGTTGGAGCGCCATCTGGTGGGTAGACGTTTCAGAGCCTGGCTCTGATGAAGGTAAGATGTAGGTTGATGTTTAGGTGGGAGACCAAAGAGAAGGGAGCAGGGGTTGGTGGGGCTGAGGAGGGGCTGACAAGAGATCGTGAGGGCCAGCACCAGCCTTCATTCCTGGCCATGTCTGCCCCTGAGCCCCATGTGGAGGGTGGCCGCTTCGGAGCTTGTCCCTGATGAGGGTCAGGGCTAGGTTGAGGTTAGGTGGGAGAACCGGGACAGAGCCACGGTGTTGATGGGGCTGCCTAGGGAGTGCACACGGAAGGCGAGGTCCAGCATCAGCCTTGATTCCTGGCTATCTCAGTGCCTAGGGCCCTCGTGGAGGGTGGCCGCTTGGGAGCTTGGCTCTGATGAGGGTAAGGGATGTGTCGAGGATAATAAGGAGAACAGACACAGAGCCCCAGTGTTGGTGGGGCTGAGAAGGGGCTGCCAAGAGATCGTGAGGGCCAGCATGAACCTTGATTCCTGGCTACCTCAGTGCCTAAGACCCACGTGGAGGGTGGCCGCTCCGAAGTTTGGCCCTGAGGAGGGTAAGGGGTAGCTTGATGTTAGGTGCGAGCAGAGGCACAGAGCCCCGGTGTTGGTGGGGCTGCGAAGAGATCGTGAGGGCCAGCATCAACCTTGATTCCGGGCTACCTCAGTGCCAAGCCCCATGCCGTGCGTGGCTGCTTCAGAGCTTGGCTCTGCTGAGGATAAGGGATATGTCGAGGATAGGTGGAAGAACAGACTCAGAACCCCGGTGTTGGTGGGGCTGAGAAGGGACTGCCAAGAAATCGTGAGGGCCAGCATCAGCCTTGATTCCTGGCTACTTCAGTGCCTGAGGCCCATGTCGAGGGTGGCCTCTTCGGAGCTTGGCTCCGATGAGGGTAAGGGATATTGTGGAGGATAAGTGGGAGAACAGAGACAGAGCCCCGGTTTTGGTGGGGTTACCAAGGGAAGGTAGGGCCAGCATCAACCTGGATTTCTGGTTACTTTAGTGCCAAGCTCCACGTGGAAGGTGGCCGTTTCGGAATCTTGGCCCTGATGAGGGTCAGGGCTAGGTTGAGGTGAGGTGGGAGAACAGGCAAAGAGACACGGTGTTGGTGGGGCTGAGAAGGGGCTGCCAAGGGACCGTGAGGGCCAGCATCAGCCTTGGTTCCTGGCTACCTCAGTGCCAAGCCCCATGCGGTGCGTGGCTGCTTCGAAGCTTGGCGCTGAGGCGGGTAAGTGATAGGCCGAGGTTAGATGGAAGATCAGAGAGAGAGCAACGATGCTGGTGGGGCTGAGAAGGGGCTGCCAAGGGAAGGTGAGGGCCAGCATCAGCCTTGATTCCTGGCTACCTCAGTGCCAAGTCCCATGTGGAGGGTGGCCACTGGAGCTTGGCTCTCATGAGGGTAAGGGATACGTCGAGGTTAGCTGAGAGAACAGACACAGAGCCCCGGTGTTGGTGGGGCTGAGAAGGGGCGACAAGAGATCGTGAGGGCCAGCATCAACTTGATTCCTGGCTACTTCTGTGCCTGAGCCCCATGAGGTGGGTGGCCGCTTCGGAGCTTAGCTCTGATGAGGGTAAGGGATGTGTCGAGGATAATTGGGAGAACAGACACAGAACCCCGGTGTTGGTGGGGCTGCCAAGTGAAGGTGAGGGCCAGTATCAATCTTGATTCCTGGCTACCTCAGCGCTTAGGCCCATGTGGTGGATAGCCGCGTCGGAGCGTGGCCCTGATGGGGATAAGGGATATGTCGAGCATAGGTGGAAGAAGAGACAGAGCCCCGGTGTTGATGGGGCTGAGAAGGGGCTGCCAAGAGATCGTGAGGGTCAGCATCAGCCTTGATTCCTGGCTACCTCAGCGCCAAGCCCCATGAGGTGGGTGGCCGCTTCGGAGCTTAGCTCTGATGAGGATAAGGCATGTGTCGAGGATAATTGGGAGAAGAAACAGAGAGCCCCGCTGTTGGTGGGGACCTCAAAGGGCTGCCAGGGCAGGCGAGTGCAACAAACAGTCAATCTTGGTTCCATCTGTGTTGGAGCGCCATCTAGTGGGTAGACGTTTTAGACCCTGGATCTGATGAAGGTAAGATGTAGGTTGATGTTTAGGTGGGAGACCAAAGAGAAGGGGGCATGTGTTGGTGGGGCTGAGGAGGGGCTGCCAAGGGAAGGTGAGGTCCAGCATGAAGCTTGGTTCCTGGCTACCTCAGTGCCTAAGGCCCACGTGGAGGGTGGTCGCTTCGGAGCTTGTCTGTGAAGCGGGTAAGTGCTAGGTCGAGGTTAGTTGAGAGAACAGACACAGAGCCCCGGTTTGGTGGGGCCGCCAAGGGAAGGTGAGAGCCAGCATCAACCTTGATTCCGGGCTACCTCAGTGCCAAGCCCCATGCTGTGCGTGGCTGCTTCAGATCTTGGCTCTGCTGAGGATAAGGGATATGTCGAGGATAGGTGCAAGAACAGACTCAGAGCCCCGGTTTGGTGGGGCTGAGAAGGGACTGCCAAGAAATCGTGAGGGCCAGCATCAGCCTTGATTCCTGGTTACTTCTGTGCCTGAGCCCCATGAGGTGGGTGGCCGCTTCGCAGCTTGGGTCTGAAGCGGGTACGTGCTAGGTAAAGTTTAGTTGAGAGAATAGACACAGAGTCCCGGTGTTGGTGAGGCTGCCAAGGGAAGGTGAGGGCCAGCATCAACCTTGTTTCGTGGCTACCTCAGTGCTTAGGCGCATGTGGAGGCTGGCCGCTTCGTAGCTTGGCCCTGATGAGGGTCAGGGCTAGGGTGAGGTTAGTTGGGAGAACAAACACAGAGCCCCGGTGTTGGTGGGGCTGCCTAGGGACTGCAAATGGAAGGGGAGGGCCAGCACTACCCTTGGTTCCTGGCTATCTCAGTGCCAAGCCCCATGTGGAGGGTGGCCGCTGCGGAGCTTTGCCCTGATGAGGGTAAGGGATATGTCGAGCATACGTGGGAGAACAGATACAGAGCCCAGGTATTGGTGGAACTGAGAAGGGGCTGCGAAGAGATCGTGAGGGCCAGCGTCAACCTTGATTCCTGGCTATCTCAGGGCCAAGCCCCACGTGGAGAGTGGCCGCTCCGGAGCTTGGCTCCGATGAGGGTAAGGGATAGGTCGCTGTTAGGTGCGAGCAGAGACACAGAGACCATCTATTGGTGGGGCTGAGACGGGGCTGCCCTTCAGTGCCTGAGCCCCATGTTGAGGGTGGTCTCTTCGGAGCTTTCCCCTGATGACGTTAAGGGATAGGTCGAGGCTAAGTGGGAGAACAGAGACAGAGCCCCGGTTTTGGTGGGGCTGAGAAGGGGCCACGAAGAGATCGTGAGGGCCAGCATCAACCTTGATTCCTGACTACTTCAGTGCCTGAGGCCCATGTCGAGGGTGGCCTCTTCGGAGCTTGGCTCCGATGAGGGTAAGGGATATTGTGGAGGATAAGTGGGAGAACAGAGACAGAGCCCCGGTTTTGGTGGGGTTACCAAGGGAAGGTAAGGGCCAGCATCAACCTGGATTTCTGGTTACTTTAGTGCCAAGCTCCACGTGGAGGGTGGCCGCTTCGGAAGCTTCGCCCTGATGAGGGTCAGGGCTAGGTTGAGGTGAGGTGGGAGAACAGGCAAAGAGACCCGGTGTTGGTGGGGCTGAGAAGGGGCTGCCAAGGGACCGTGAGTGCCAGCATCAGCCTTGGTTCCTGGCTACTTCAGAACCTAGCTCCATGTGGCCGGTGGCCAATTCGGAGCTTGGCCCTGATGAGGGTCTGGGCTAGGCTGAGGTTAGGACGGAGAACAGAGACAGAGCCTCGGTGTTGGTTGGGCTGCCTAGGGACTGCAAATGGAAGGGGAGGGCCAGCACCACCCTTGATTCCTGGCTATCTCAGTGCCAAGCCCCATGTGGAGGGTGGTCTCTTCGGAGCTTTCCCCTGATGAGGGTAAGGGATAGATCGAGGCTAAGTGGGAGAACAGAGACAGAGCCCCGGTTTTGGTAGGGCGTCCAAGGGAAGAGGAGAGCCAGGATCATCCTTGATTTCTGCTTACCTTTGTGCCAAGCTCCAATTGGAGGGTGGCCGCTGCGGAGCTTTGCCCTGATGAGGGTAAGGGATATGTCGAAGCTAAGTGGGATAACAGAGACAGAGCCCCGGTTTTGGTGGCGCTGAGAAGGGGCTGCAAAGAGATCGTGAGGACCAGCGTCAACCTTGATTCCTGGCTACTTCCGTACCTAAACCCCACGTGGAGAGTGGTCGCTTCGGAGCTTGGCTCCGATGAGGGTAACAGATAGGTCGCTGTTAGGTGCGAGCAGAGACACAGAGACCCGTTATTGGTGGGGCTGAAGCGGGGCCGACAAGAGACCGTGAGGGCCAGCATCAACCTTGGTTCCTGGCTACTTCAGTGCCAAGCCCCATGTGGAGGGTGGCCGCTTCGGAGGTGGCCCTGGTGAGAGTCAGCGCTAGGTTGATGTTAGGCGGGGGAACAGACTCAGTGCCCCGGTGTTGGCGAGGCTGCCAAGGGGCTGCCAAGATATCGTGAGGGCCAGCATCATCCTTGTGTCCTGGCTATTTCTGTGCCTGAGCCGGAGGAGGTGGGTGGCCGTTTCGGAGCTTGCCTCTGAGGAGGATAAGGATAGTTTGAGGTTCTGTGTAGATAACGAGACCCTTCTGCATAAGATAACGCCACTCACCGCATGGACTCCAAACGAGGAGTAGCCACTTCCGGGTCCCACTACCCCTCTCCCTTATTCTCTAACCTAAATATCAACCTTTGCCTTACCATCTCTCAAGCCCATTTCCTAAACGGCTTCCCACCAGAGGGCGCTCCAACACAGAAAGAACCAGCTGTTCTGGTTGAAAGCTGTTTCTGGCTCTTGCCTTTCGTGGCAGCCCTTTCCGAGGGAGCTGCTCTCGCTCTACCACCCAACCAGCAACCTTACCACAGCCCAACTGCAAAGCAGTCGATCCCCTCTTCGGGCTCCCATAAACTAACAGGCAGGACTGAAAGATGTTGGTGGCTCTCACCTTCCCTTGATAGACCCTTCTCAGCTGCCCAACACCCAGCCAGCTCCAGCACCCCAAATGTGCCATATCCACCACACCTAGTACTCCTTGCTACATATTGGTGGTGCCTGGTGCTAGGCATGTTCCGTTGCTGAGTCATGGGGGTGTTGGGGGGTGGGCACTGCGAGGACTGGCTTCTTGTCATGTCCTGGTGCTGGGGATGCTGGGTGCTGTGTGCTGGGCTCCGGGGCTGCTTGGCATGTCGAGGTGCTGTGCATTGGTGGTGGGTGTGCTGGGTTGTGTGCATGTGTGGGATTCAGTGCTGGGCCATGGGAGTGCTGGGCCCTGGCAGTGCTGGGTGGAGGGTATGATGGGTGCATGTGTTGGTTTAACCCCAGCCTGCAAATAAACCCCACGCAGCCACTGGCTCACCTCCCCCCCCACCCCGTGGGATGGGGGAGAGAATCGAGAAGGCACAAGTAGTAAAACTCCCAGGTTGAGATAAAAACAGTTTAATGATTGAAATAAAACGAAGTAGAACAGTAATAATAACAATGAGAACAACAACAGACGATACAAAGCAGGCAATGCACAATGCAACTGCTCACCACTGCCGACCGTGTGTCGTGAGCGGGAGGGGGGCAGAGCCCCCTCCCCCGCCCACTCCCATTTTTTATACTGAGCAGGATGTCACATGCTATAGAATACCCCATTGGCCAGCTGGGTCAACTACGCCGGCTGTGCTCCCCATCCCGCCACCCCCCCCAACCCACCCCCCCCGAGCTTCCTGTGGGAGGCCGAAAAGAGAGAACAAAAGTCTCCCGGTGCAAGCACCGCCCAGCAACAGCCAAAGCATTAAGGGGCCATCAACGCTCCTCTCACACCAAACCCAAAAGCCAGCACACCCCCCCAAGCTACTGGGAAGAAAGTTAACTCTGTCCCAGCCGGAAGCAGGACAGTGCAGTGCACTGGAGTTCTGAGTGCTGAGTCCTAGGGGTACTGTGTATGTTCGGGTGCTGGGCATATCCGCGTGCGGGTACTGGGCAGCTGGGGTGGTGGTACTGGATGCTGGGCATTGGGTATGCTGGTTTCTGGGCACTGGGGGTGGTGGGTGCTGAGCGCAGCGTGTGCTGGGTGCTATGTGCAGATCACTGGGGATGGTGGGGGCTGGTTTGCTGCTTTCTGGTGTGTTGGGCGCTGGGCATGTTTGGGTGCTGGGCACGGGCAGTGGGGGTGCTGGGTATGTCCGGGTGGTGGGTATTGGGCAGTGGGAGTGCTGGGTGCTACGTACTGGGGATGCTGGGCCCTGGCATTGCTTGGTACTATGCATAACTGAGTGCAGTGTCTTGGTGCTGGCCATATCCGGTGCTGGCCATATCCGGTACTAGGTGTGTGCTCTGGGTTTGCTGGGTGCTGTGATGTGAGGGTGCTGGATTCCTGGCATGTGCGTGTGCTGTGTGCTGTGCCCTGGTTGTGCTGGGTATGTGGGGGTGCTGGGCAGTATGGGTGCTGCGTGGTGGGCATGTCCCGGTGCTGGGTGATGGGCACTGGAGGTCCTGGGCGATGGAGAACAGGGAAGCTGCCTGGTAGGAATGTCTCAGTGCTGGGCATATCCGGGTGCTTGGTACTGTGCACTGATGGTGGTGGTACTGAGTGCTGGGCATGTCCTGGTGCTAGGCAATGGCGGTGCTGGGTGCTTGGCGCTGGGCGTGATAGTCTTTGGGTGTGCTGGGTGGTAGGGGTGCTGGGCATGTGCGAGTGTTGGTTGCTGGGCCCTGGGTGTACTGGGTGCTGGACAGTGGGGTGGTTGGTTTCTGGGCACTGGGGCTTCTGGGTTCTGTGCACTGGGGTTGCTGGGTGCTGGGCATGTCTGGGTGCTGGGCAATGGCTGGCTGCTGGGTTCTGGGCCCTGAGGTTGCTGGGTGCTGGGCACCGGCCTTGCTGGGTGCTGGCTGGTGTGGGTGCTGGGGGCTAAGTGCTGGTTGCTGGGCCCTGGGAGTGCTGGGTATTATGCATGAGCATTTGCAGGGTATCTCTTGCTCCTGGGCGCTGGGGCTGCTGGGCATATCCAGGGGCTGTGTGTTGGTTGTGGGTGTGCTAGGTTGTGCGCATGTCCGGGAATGAGTGCTGGTCCCTGGGGGTGCTGGGTGCTGAGCGCTGCGGGTGCTGGGCATTCCAGGTGCTATGTGCTGATCACTGGCGATGTTGGGGGCTGGTTTGCTGGGATCTGGGCAGTGGTGTGTTGAGTGCTGGGCATGTTTGGGTGCTGGGCATTTCTGGGTGCTGCATACTGGGCGCTGGCGGTGTGGGGTGGTGGGGGTGCTGTGTGCTGGGCATGTCCGGGTGGTGGGTGTTGGGTGCTAGGTACTGGTGTGCTGGGCCCAGTATTGCTAGGTACTCTGCATAACTGAGTGCAGGGTATGTCTTGGTGCTGGATGCCTGGTGCTGGAGCTACTGGGTGCTGGGTTGTGGGCATATGCGGTGCTTCATGCTGGGCATATGCAGTGCTGGGTGGCTGTGCTGGGGTTGCTGGGTGCTGTGCTCTGGGGATGCTGGATTCCTGGCACGTGCGTGTGCTGTGTGCTGGGCCCTGGTTGTGCCAGGTATGTGTGGGTGCTGGGTGTTGGGCAGTGTGGGGGGCCCTGGACACGACCGGGTGCAGGGTGCTGAGCACCGGGGTGTTGGGTGCTTGGCACGACTGGGTGCTGAGTGCTAGGCACTGGGGTTGGTGGCTGCTGGGAGCTAGAGGTGCTGGCTGTGGGCATTTCCAGTTGCTGGTCATGACCGGATGCTGGGTCTTGTGGGTGCTGGGTGTGCCCCGGTGCTGGGCATGTCCGGATGCTGTGTGCTCGGCACTTGTTGTTCTGGGTGGTGGGCAGTGAGGGTGCTGGGCGCTGGGGATGCTGGGCAATGCGGTGCTGGACAGTGGGGCTGCTGGGTGCTGGGCATGTCCAGGGGCTGTGTGTTGGTGGTGGGTGTGCTAGGTTGTGCACATGTCCGGGAATGAGTGCTGGGCCATGGGGGTGCTGGGTGGAGGGTACGATGGGTGCATGTCGTGGTTTAACCCCAGCCTGCAAATAAACCCCACGCAGCCGGTGGCTCTCCTCCCCCCCCACCCCGTGGGATGGGGGAGAGAATCGGGAGGGCACAAGTAGGAAAACTCCCGGGTTGAGATAAAAACAGTTTAATGGTTGAAATAAAACGAAGTAGAACAGTAATAATAACAATGAGAACAACAACAACAACAGACGATACAAAGCAGGCAATGCACAATGCAACTGCTCACCGCTGCCGACCGCGTGTCATGAACTGGGGGGGGGAGGGGGTGTCGTTTCCCCCCCCACCCCCTCCCATTTTTTATACTGAGCAGGATGTTACATGCTATAGAATACCCCATTGGCCAGCTAGGTCAACTACCCCGGCTGTGCTCCCCACCCCTGCCCCCCAACCCCCCCCCCCGAGCTTCCTGTGGGAGGCCGAAAAGAGAGAACAAAAGTCTCCCGGTGCAAGCACCGCCCAGCAACAGCCAAAGCATTAAGGGGCCATCAACGCTCCTCTCACACCAAACCCAAAAGCCAGCACACCCCCCCAAGCTACTGGGAAGAAAGTTAACTCTGTCCCAGCCGGAAGCAGGACAGTGCAGTGCACTGGAGTTCTGAGTGCTGGGTCCTAGGGGTACTGTGTATGTTCGGGTGCTGGGCATATCCGCGTGCGGGTACTGGGCAGCTGGGGTGGTGGTACTGGATGCTGGGCATTGGGTATGCTGGTTTCTGGGCACTGGGGGTGGTGGGTGCTGAGCGCAGCGTGTGCTGGGTGCTATGTGCAGATCACTGGGGATGGTGGGGGCTGGTTTGCTGCTTTCTGGTGTGTTGGGCGCTGGGCATGTTTGGGTGCTGGGCACGGGCAGTGGGGGTGCTGGGTATGTCCGGGTGGTGGGTATTGGGCAGTGGGAGTGCTGGGTGCTACGTACTGGGGATGCTGGGCCCTGGCATTGCTTGGTACTATGCATAACTGAGTGCAGTGTCTTGGTGCTGGCCATATCCGGTGCTGGCCATATCCGGTACTAGGTGTGTGCTCTGGGTTTGCTGGGTGCTGTGATGTGAGGGTGCTGGATTCCTGGCATGTGCGTGTGCTGTGTGCTGTGCCCTGGTTGTGCTGGGTATGTGGGGGTGCTGGGCAGTATGGGTGCTGCGTGGTGGGCATGTCCCGGTGCTGGGTGATGGGCACTGGAGGTCCTGGGCGATGGAGAACAGGGAAGCTGCCTGGTAGGAATGTCTCAGTGCTGGGCATATCCGGGTGCTTGGTACTGTGCACTGATGGTGGTGGTACTGAGTGCTGGGCATGTCCTGGTGCTAGGCAATGGCGGTGCTGGGTGCTTGGCGCTGGGCGTGATAGTCTTTGGGTGTGCTGGGTGGTAGGGGTGCTGGGCATGTGCGAGTGTTGGTTGCTGGGCCCTGGGTGTACTGGGTGCTGGACAGTGGGGTGGTTGGTTTCTGGGCACTGGGGCTTCTGGGTTCTGTGCACTGGGGTTGCTGGGTGCTGGGCATGTCTGGGTGCTGGGCAATGGCTGGCTGCTGGGTTCTGGGCCCTGAGGTTGCTGGGTGCTGGGCACCGGCCTTGCTGGGTGCTGGCTGGTGTGGGTGCTGGGGGCTAAGTGCTGGTTGCTGGGCCCTGGGAGTGCTGGGTATTATGCATGAGCATTTGCAGGGTATCTCTTGCTCCTGGGCGCTGGGGCTGCTGGGCATATCCAGGGGCTGTGTGTTGGTGGTGGGTGTGCTAGGTTGTGCGCATGTCCGGGAATGAGTGCTGGTCCCTGGGGGTGCTGGGTGCTGAGCGCTGCGGGTGCTGGGCATTCCAGGTGCTATGTGCTGATCACTGGCGATGTTGGGGGCTGGTTTGCTGGGATCTGGGCAGTGGTGTGTTGAGTGCTGGGCATGTTTGGGTGCTGGGCATTTCTGGGTGCTGCATACTGGGCGCTGGCGGTGTGGGGTGGTGGGGGTGCTGTGTGCTGGGCATGTCCGGGTGGTGGGTGTTGGGTGCTAGGTACTGGTGTGCTGGGCCCAGTATTGCTAGGTACTCTGCATAACTGAGTGCAGGGTATGTCTTGGTGCTGGATGCCTGGTGCTGGAGCTACTGGGTGCTGGGTTGTGGGCATATGCGGTGCTTCATGCTGGGCATATGCAGTGCTGGGTGGCTGTGCTGGGGTTGCTGGGTGCTGTGCTCTGGGGATGCTGGATTCCTGGCACGTGCGTGTGCTGTGTGCTGGGCCCTGGTTGTGCCAGGTATGTGTGGGTGCTGGGTGTTGGGCAGTGTGGGGGGCCCTGGACACGACCGGGTGCAGGGTGCTGAGCACCGGGGTGTTGGGTGCTTGGCACGACTGGGTGCTGAGTGCTAGGCACTGGGGTTGGTGGCTGCTGGGAGCTAGAGGTGCTGGCTGTGGGCATTTCCAGTTGCTGGTCATGACCGGATGCTGGGTCTTGTGGGTGCTGGGTGTGCCCCGGTGCTGGGCATGTCCGGATGCTGTGTGCTCGGCACTTGTTGTTCTGGGTGGTGGGCAGTGAGGGTGCTGGGCGCTGGGGATGCTGGGCAATGCGGTGCTGGACAGTGGGGCTGCTGGGTGCTGGGCATGTCCAGGGGCTGTGTGTTGGTGGTGGGTGTGCTAGGTTGTGCACATGTCCGGGAATGAGTGCTGGGCCATGGGGGTGCTGGGTGGAGGGTACGATGGGTGCATGTCGTGGTTTAACCCCAGCCTGCAAATAAACCCCACGCAGCCGGTGGCTCTCCTCCCCCCCCACCCCGTGGGATGGGGGAGAGAATCGGGAGGGCACAAGTAGGAAAACTCCCGGGTTGAGATAAAAACAGTTTAATGGTTGAAATAAAACGAAGTAGAACAGTAATAATAACAATGAGAACAACAACAACAACAGACGATACAAAGCAGGCAATGCACAATGCAACTGCTCACCGCTGCCGACCGCGTGTCATGAACTGGGGGGGGGAGGGGGTGTCGTTTCCCCCCCCACCCCCTCCCATTTTTTATACTGAGCAGGATGTTACATGCTATAGAATACCCCATTGGCCAGCTAGGTCAACTACCCCGGCTGTGCTCCCCACCCCTGCCCCCCAACCCCCCCCCCCGAGCTTCCTGTGGGAGGCCGAAAAGAGAGAACAAAAGTCTCCCGGTGCAAGCACCGCCCAGCAACAGCCAAAGCATTAAGGGGCCATCAACGCTCCTCTCACACCAAACCCAAAAGCCAGCACACCCCCCCAAGCTACTGGGAAGAAAGTTAACTCTGTCCCAGCAGGAAGAAGGACAGTGCTGAGTGCTGTGTATGTCCGGGTGCTGGGCATGTCTGGGTGCAGGGTACTGGGCAGTGGGGGTACTGGGTGGTGGGGAAGCTGGATGGTGGGTGTTGGGTATGCTGGTTGCTGGGCACTGGGTGTGAGACGTGTGGGGGTGCTGGATGGTAGGTGTTTGGTGTGCTGAGTACAGAGCACTGGGGGTGCTGGGTGCTGAGCGCTGCGGGTGCTGGGCATGTCCGGGTGCTATGTGCTGATCACTGGAGATGTTGGGGGCTGGTTTGCTGGGATCTGGGCAGTGGTGTGTTGAGTGCTGGGCATGTTTGGGTGCTGGGCATGTCTGGGTGCTGGGTACTGGGCGCTGGCTGGGTGGGGCAGTGGGGGTGCTGTGTGCTGGGCACGTCCGGGTGGTGGGTGTTGGGCAGTGGGAGTGTTGGGTTCTAGGTACTGGGGTGCTGGGCTCTGGTATTGCTGGCTACTATACATAACTGAGTGCAGGGTATGTCTTGGTGCTGGATGCTGGGTACTGGGTGCTGGGTGTTGGGCATATGCGGTGCTAGGTGCTGGGCACATGCGGTGCTGGGTGGCTGTGCTGGGGTTGCTGGGTGCTGTGCTGTGAGGGTGCTGGATTCCTGACATGTGCGTGTGCTGTGTGCTGGGCCCTGGTTGTGCCGGGTATGTGTGGGTGCTGGGTGTTGGGCAGTGTGGGTGCTGTGTGGCGGGGCCTGGGCATGTCTGGGTGCTGGGCGGTCGGGATGCTGGGCGGTGGGCAGCAGAGTAGCTGCCTGCTGGGCATGTCTGAGTGCTGGGCATGTCTGAGTGCTGGGCATGTGTGGGTGCTGGGTACTGGGCAGTGGGCGGTGGTGGTGCTGTGTGCTGGGCATGTGTGGGTGCTGGGCATGTGTGGGTGCTGGATACTGGGCAGTGGGGGTGGTGGCGGTGGTGGTGCTGTGTGCTGGGCATGTTGGGCTGCTGGGTTTTGGGCGGTGGGCGTGCTGGCTGTGTGCGTGTGTTGGTTTCTGGGCGCTGGGGGTGCTGGGTGCTGTGCACTGAGGTTGCTGGGTGCTGGGCATGTCCGGGTGGCGGGCATGGCTGGGTGCTGGGCCCTGAGGTTGCTGCGTGCTGGGCACTGGGCTTGCTGGTGCTGCTGGTGCGGGTGCTGGGGGCTAGGTGTTGTCCGAAAAGCGGATTCGTGCCCGGCGTGGAAGGAACCAATTCCACACGCTCAGGAGAGAGGTTGTTTTATTCAGGCCTGGGTGCTCGGTGGACGTGCCACAAATGAAGCACACCGGGTCTAATCACCTTTCTGTTTGTATCCATGCTTCTCATACATATTTTAAGTTTCTCTTTTACATATTCCTTAAATTTCCGAGAACCGATTATAATATTACATCATCCTAGACACATGCGCACTAAAACCTTTAGGGTCTCCTTGAGGGTCTCGGGTGGTCGGCGGGGTAGTGAACTCTTCGTGAACCTGTTCCTTTCTTTCCTTATAAGGTCGAGGTTTGTCTCCGAGCCACGTCTGGACTACGTTTGTTTACGGTTCTCGTTTCCAAGGTTACTCTTCACTAGAGTCTAACACTGCTTCCAGGAGACACGATTTAGACTACAATTCTACACACCTGCAAACACCACACCTGCTAGTTCCCTAACTTCTAAGCCACAAGTCTTCATTGTGTAGAATTACAGAAGCGAGCCGAGGTACTGGGGCTCCTGGTTGCTGGGCCCTGGGAGTGCTGGGTACCATGCATAATTGGGTGCAGGGTATGTCTTGCTGGTGGATGCTGGGCACTGGGGCTGCTGGGTGCTGGGCATGTCTCGCTGCTGTGTGTTGGCGGTGGGTGTGCTGGGTTGTGCGCATGTCCGGGAATTAGTGCTGGGCCCTGGGAGTGCTGGGTGCGGGGAGCTAGGGGTGCTGGCTGTGGGCATTTCCAGGTACTGGTCATGACCAGTGCTGGTTGTTGGGTCTTGTGGGTGCTGGGCGTGTGGAGGTGCTGGGCACGTCTGGATGCTGTGTGCTCGGCACTTGGGGTTCTGGGTGGTGGGCAGTGAGGGTGCACACCAAACACCCACCATCCAGCACGCCCACAAGTCTCACACCCAGCACCCGCAGTGGCAGGAACCAGCATACCCAACACCCAGCTTCCAGCACACCCACTGCCCAGGACCTGCATACGCTGCATTGAACCCAGCACCCCCAGCACCCAGTAAACGATCGCCCCAGCGCCCAGCACGCCAGGGTCCAGCAACTAACACATGCGCACGCCCAGCACCCCCACCGCCCAAAACCCAGCATCCCGACGTGCCCAGCACACAGCAGCCCCAGGGACCACCACCCCCAGCGCCAAGCACCCAGCACCACCATTGCTCAGCACCTGGACATGCCCAGCACCTAGCACCACCCCCCCCAGTGCCCAACACCCAGCACCCACACATACCCAGCACAACCAGGGCCCAGCACACAGTACACGCACATGCCAGGAATCCAGCACCCTCACAGCACAGCACCCAGCAACCCCAGCACAGCCACCCAGCACCGGATATGCCCAACACCCAGCACTGCATATGCCCAGCACCCGGTACCTCCAGCACCAAGCATCCAGCACCAAGACATACCCTGCACTCAGTTTTGCATATTGCCGAGCAATGCCAGGGCCCAGCATCCCCAGTACCTAGCACCCAGCACTCCCACTGCCCAGTACCCAGCACCCCGACATGCCCAGGACACAGCACCCGCACCGCCCCGCACTGCCAGTTCCCGGTACCCAGCACCCAGACATGCCCAGCACCCAGACAAACATGCCCAGCGCCCAACACACCAGAACACAGCAAACCAGCCCCCAAGAACCCCGGTGATCAGCACATAGCACCTGGACATGCCCAGCACCTGCAGCACTCAGCACCCCAAACACCCACCATACAACCCCCCCTCAGGTCTCACACACTTCCGCCCAGTGCCCGGAAACCAGCATACCCAACACTCAGCATCCAGCACCCCCACCCCCCAGCACCCAGTGCCCAGCACGCTGCACTTACACATGGCCAGCACCCGGACATGCTCAGCACCCAGCAACACAGGGGCACAGAACCCAGCACCCCCAGCGCCCAGAAACCAACCACCCCAGCATCCAGCACCCAGTACACCCAGGGCCCGGCAACCAACACCCGCACATGCCCAGCACCCCCACCACCCAGCACAGGGACATGTCCAGCACCCAGCACACCCAAAGACCATCACCCCCAGCGCCAAGCACCCAGCACCGCCATTGCCTAGCACCCGGACATGCCCAGCACCCAGCACCACCACCGACAGCGCACAGTACCCAGCACCCGGACATGCCCAGCACTCAGACATGCCTAGCAGGCAGCTTCCCTGCTCCCCATCGCCCAGAACCTCCAGTGCCCATCACCCATGTCGTGGTTTAACCCCAGCCAGCAAAAATAAACGCCACGCAGCCGCTCGATCACCCCGCCCCGGTGGGATGGGGGAGAGAATCGGGAGGGCACAAGTAGGAAAGCTCCCGGGTTGAGATAAAAACAGTTTAATAATTGAAATAAAACTAAGTAGAACAGTAGTAATAACAATGAGAACAACAACAATAACAGAATACACAAAACAGGCAATGCACTACACAACCGCTCCCCGACCGCCGACCGCGTGTCACGAACGGGGGCGAGCCCCCCCCCCCACCTGGTTTTTCTACTGAGCATGATGTCACATGGTATAGAATACCCCATTGGCCAGCTCGGTCCACCACCCCGGCTGTGCTCCCCCCTCCCGGTGCAAGCATCACCCAGCAACAGCCAAAGCATCAATGGGCCATCAACGCTCCTTTCACACTAAACCCAAAACACAGCACACCCCCCAAGCTACTGGGAAGAAAGTTAACCCTGTCCCAGCTGGAACCAGGACAACCCAGCACCCAGACATGCCCAACGCCCACCACACAGCACCCACACTGCCCAACACCCACACATACCCAGCACAACCAGGGCAGAGCACACAGCACATGCACGTGCCAAGAAACAAGCACCCCCAGAGCACAGAACCCAGCAACTCCAGAGCACAGGCCCAGCACCGGATATGCCCAGCACCCAGCACCCAGTACTTCCAGCACCAAGAGGTGCCCTGCACTCAGTTATGCATAGTACCCAGCAACACCAGGGCCCCGCAACCGCACCAGCCAGCACCCAGCAACCCGAGTGCCCAGCCCCCAGCAACCTCAGGGCCCAGCCCCCAGCACCCGCACATTCCCAGCACCCAGCAACCCCACTGCCCAACCCACCCCCCGGACATGCCCAGCACACAGCACCCCCAGGGACCACCACCCCCAGCGCCCAGTACCCAGCACCTGGACATGCCCAGCACCCAAACATGCCCAGCACGCTACACACCAGAACACAGCAAACCAGCCCCCAACATCCCCAGTGATCAGCACGTAGCACCCGGACATGCCCAGCACGCCCAGTGCCCTGCACCCAGTACACCAAACACCCACCACCATACAGGTCTCGCAGCCAGCACCTCCCCAGTGCCCAGAAACCAGCATACCCAACACCCCCACAGCCCAAGAACCCGTTTACCCAGCATCCAGACATGCCCAGCACTCGGACATACACAGCACCCCCAGGGCCCAGCACTAACTCCTGGACAGGCGCGCAACCCAGCACCCCAACCGCCAACAAACAGCACCTGGACATGCCCACCACTCAGCAGCCCCAGTGCCCAGCACCCAGCACAGCAACAGCCAGCATCCCCAGCGTCCAGCACCCTCACTGCCGACCACCCAGAACCTCAAGTGCTGAGCACACAGCATCCGCACATGCCCAGCACCTGGACACGCCCAGCACCTGGTCATGTCCAGCAACTGAAATGCCAACAGCCAGCACCGCTAGCTCCCAGCAGCCGGCACCCCCAGTGCCCAGCATCAGTCATGCCAAGGACGAGGACATGCCCAGCACCCAACACCCCAGTGGCCAACACCCAATACCCCCAGCACTCAGCAGCAAGACATACCCTGCACCCGCTTATGCATAGTACCCAGCACTCCCAGGGCCCAGCAACCAGCACCCACAGGATTTAGCACCCAGCAACCCCAGTGCCCAGCACCCAATATCCCCAGCTCCCAGTAGCCCCAGAACCCACCATCCAGCAGCAAGACATACCCTGCACCCGCTTATGCATAGTACCCAGCACTCCCAGCCCCCAGCAGTCGCGCCGCCCAGCACCCAGCAACCCCAGTGCACAGCACCCACTAACCCCAGTGCCCAGCATCCCCAGCGCACAGCATCCGGCATATGGACATACCCAGCACACGGACATACCCACTAGCCAGCACCCAAAACTCCCTCCATCCATCACCCAGACATGCCCAGTGCTCAGCGCCCCCAACAGCCAGGATCAGAAAATGCCCAGCAACAAGCACTCCCATGCCTACCACCGCCAGTGCCCAATAACCAGCACACAGACAATGCCCACCAGCCAGCATCCAGAACCCAGCGCCAAGCACTCAGTACACAGGCATGCCCAGCACCCTGATATGCATAGTCCCCAGCACCCCCACTGCCCAGCAGTCCCAGTGCCCCGGACCCATCACTTGGACATGCTCAGCACCCAGAGATGTCCAGCACCCCGCACGCCCAGTGCCTAGAACCCAGTACCCCCAATGACCAGCACCCAGCACTGCCTGTAGCCAGCATCCACCACCCAGACACGATCATAACCTGCCCATTCCCAGCACCAAATCCTCCCAGTGCCCAGCACAAGGACATGGCGAGCACCCAGATATGCCCAACGCCCAGCAACCACAGCACCCAGACCTGTCCAGAACCCACTCCACTCAGGGCCTAGCACACAGTACCCCCACGACCCAGCACCGACACATGCCCAGCACCAAGCACTGCCAAAGATCCCAAGGGGTGCTAGGTGTGCTGGATGTTGCGCATTTGCGGTGCTGGAGATGGCTGGGTGCTGGGCAGCTGAGAAGGGGCTGTAAAGGGAAGGTGAGCGCCGCGAACATATTTCAGCCCTGGCTAAATGTGTGTGGGAGCTCCATGGGGCGCTTGTCTGCTTTGCAGTTGGGCTGCAGCAAGGTTGACAGTTAAGTGCTACGGCAAGCGCCTAGCCCCGGTGGTGGTGGGGACCTCAAAGGGCTGCCGGGGCAGGCGAGTGCAACGAACACCAGTCACATTGGTTCCCTCTGTGTTGGAGCGCCATCTGGTGGGTAGACGTTTCAGAGCCTGGCTCTGATGAAGGTAAGATGTCGGTTGATGTTTAGGTGGGAGACCATAGAGATGGGGGCACGTGTTGGTGGGGCTGAGGAGGGGCTGACTAGGGAAGGTGAGGGCCAGCGTGAACCTTGGTTCCTGGCTACCTCAGTGCCTAAGGCCCACGTGGAGGATGGTTGCTTCGGAGCTTGGCTCTGATGAGGGTAAGGGATATGTCGAGGTTAGCTGAGAGAACAGACACAGAGCCCCAGTGTTGGTAGGGCTGAGAAGGGACTGCCAAGAGATCGTGAGGGCCAGCATCAACCTGGATTCCTGGCTACCTCAGTGCCAAAGCCCTATGAGGCGGGTTGTTGCTTCAGAGCTTGTCTCTGAAGCGGGTAACTGCTAGGTCGAGGTTAGTTGAGAGAACAGACACAGAGCCCCGGTTTTGGTGGGGCCGCCAAGGGAAGGTGAGAGCTAGCCTCAACCTTGATTCCTGGCTACCTCAGTGCTTAGGCCCATGTGGAGGGTGGCCGCTCCGAAGTTTGGCCCTGGGGAGGGTAAGGGATAGCTTGATGTTAGGTGCGAGCAGAGGCACAGAGCCCCGGTGTTGGTGGGGCTGCCAAGAGATGGTGAGGGCCAGCATCAACCTTGATTCCTGGCTACCTCAGTGCCAAGCCCCATGCGGTGGGTGGCTGCTTCGAAGCTTGGCTCTGAGGCGGGTAAGTGATAGGCCGAGGTTAGATGGAAGATCAGAGAGAGAGCAACGATGCTGGTGGGGCTGAGAAGGGGCTGCCAAGGGAAGGTGAGGGCCAGCATCAGCCTTGATTCCTGGCTACCTCAGTGCCAAGTCCCATGTGGAGGGTGGCCACTGGAGCTTGGCTCTCATGAGGGTAAGGGATACGTCGAGGTTAGCTGAGAGAACAGACACAGAGCCCCGGTGTTGGTGGGGCTGAGAAGGGGCGACAAGAGATCGTGAGGGCCAGCATCAACTTGATTCCTGGCTACTTCTGTGCCTGAGCCCCATGAGGTGGGTGGCCGCTTCGGAGCTTAGCTCTGATGAGGGTAAGGGATGTGTCGAGGATAATTGGGAGAACAGACACAGAACCCCGGTGTTGGTGGGGCTGCCAAGTGAAGGTGAGGGCCAGTATCAATCTTGATTCCTGGCTACCTCAGCGCTTAGGCCCATGTGGTGGATAGCCGCGTCGGAGCGTGGCCCTGATGGGGATAAGGGATATGTCGAGCATAGGTGGAAGAAGAGACAGAGCCCCGGTGTTGATGGGGCTGAGAAGGGGCTGCCAAGAGATCGTGAGGGCCAGCATCAGCCTTGATTCCTGGCTACTTCAGTGCCTGAGGCCATTGTCGAGGGTGGCCTCTTCGAAGCTTTCCCCTGATGAGGGTAAAGGATATGCCGAGGATAAGTGGGAGAACAGAGACAGAGCCCCGGTTTTGGTGGGGCTACCAAGGGAAGGTAAGGGCCAGCATCAACCTGGATTTCTGGTTACTTTAGTGCCAAGCTCTACGTGGAGGGTGGCCGCTTCGGAAGCTTGGCCCTGATGAGGGTCAGGGCTAGGTTGAGGTGAGGTGGGAGAACAGGCAAAGAGACCCGGTGTTGGTGGGGCTGAGAAGGGGCTGCCAAGGGACCGTGAGGGCCAGCATCAGCCTTGGTTCCTGGCTACTTCAGAACCTAGGTCCATGTGGAGGCTGGCCGCTTCGTAGCTTGGCCCTGATGAGGGTCAGGGCTAGGGTGAGGTTAGTTGGGAGAACAAACACAGAGCCCCGGTGTTGGTGGGGCTGCCTAGGGACTGCAAATGGAAGGGGAGGGCCAGCACTACCCTTGATTCCTGGCTATCTCAGTGCCAAGCCCCATGTGGACAGTGGCCCCTGCGGAGCTTTACCGTGATTAGGGTAAGGGATATGTCGAGCATACGTGGGAGAACAGATACAGAGCCCAGGTATTGGTGGAACTGAGAAGGGGCTGCGAAGAGATCGTGAAGGCCGGCGTCAACCTTGATTCCTGGCTATCTCAGGGCCAAGCCCCACGTGGAGAGTGGCCGCTCCGGAGCTTGGCTCCGATGAGGGTAAGGGATAGGTCGCTGTTAGGTGCGAGCAGAGACACAGAGACCATCTATTGGTGGGGCTGAGACGGGGCTGCCCTTCAGTGCCTGAGCCCCATGTTGAGGGTGGTCTCTTCGGAGCTTTCCCCTGATGACGTTAAGGGATAGGTCGAGGCTAAGTGGGAGAACAGAGACAGAGCCCCGGTTTTGGTGGGGCTGAGAAGGGGCCACGAAGAGATCGTGAGGGCCAGCATCAACCTTGATTCCTGGCTACTTCAGTGCCTGAGGCCCATGTCGAGGGTGGCCTCTTCGGAGCTTGGCTCCGATGAGGGTAAGGGATATTGTGGAGGATAAGTGGGAGAACAGAGACAGAGCCCCGGTTTTGGTGGGGTTACCAAGGGAAGGTAAGGGCCAGCATCAACCTGGATTTCTGGTTACTTTAGTGCCAAGCTCCACGTGGAGGGTGGCCGTTTCGGAAGCTTGGCCCTGATGAGGGTCAGGGTTAGGTTGAGGTGAGGTAGGAGAACAGGCAAAGAGACCCGGTGTTGGTGGGGCTGAGAAGGGGCTGGAAGGGATCGTGAGGGCCAGCATCAGCCTTGGTTCCTGGCTACCTCAGTGCCAAGCCCCATGCGGTGCGTGGCTGCTTCGAAGCTTGGCGCTGAGGCGGGTAAGTGATAGGCCGAGGTTAGATGGAAGATCAGAGAGAGAGCAACGATGCTGGTGGGGCTGAGAAGGGGCTGCCAAGGGAAGGTGAGGGCCAGCATCAGCCTTGATTCCTGGCTACCTCAGTGCCAAGTCCCATGTGGAGGGTGGCCACTGGAGCTTGGCTCTCATGAGGGTAAGGGATACGTCGAGGTTAGCTGAGAGAACAGACACAGAGCCCCGGTGTTGGTGGGGCTGAGAAGGGGCGACAAGAGATCGTGAGGGCCAGCATCAACTTGATTCCTGGCTACTTCTGTGCCTGAGCCCCATGAGGTGGGTGGCCGCTTCGGAGCTTAGCTCTGATGAGGGTAAGGGATGTGTCGAGGATAATTGGGAGAACAGACACAGAACCCCGGTGTTGGTGGGGCTGCCAAGTGAAGGTGAGGGCCAGTATCAATCTTGATTCCTGGCTACCTCAGCGCTTAGGCCCATGTGGTGGATAGCCGCGTCGGAGCGTGGCCCTGATGGGGATAAGGGATATGTCGAGCATAGGTGGAAGAAGAGACAGAGCCCCGGTGTTGATGGGGCTGAGAAGGGGCTGCCAAGAGATCGTGAGGGCCAGCATCAGCCTTGATTCCTGGCTACCTCAGCGCCAAGCCCCATGAGGTGGGTGGCCGCTTTGGAGCTTAGCTCTGATGAGGATAAGGCATGTGTCGAGGATAATTGGGAGAACAAACAGAGAGCCCCGCTGTTGGTGGGGACCTCAAAGGGCTGCCAGGGCAGGCGAGGTCAACAAACAGTCAATCTTGGTTCCATCTGTGTTGGAGCCCATCTAGTGGGTAGACGTTTTAGACCCTGGATCTGATGAAGGTAAGATGTAGGTTGATGTTTAGGTGGGAGACCAAAGAGAAGGGGGCATGTGTTGGTGGGGCTGAGGGGGGGCTGCCAAGGGAAGGTGAGGTCCAGCATGAAGCTTGGTTCCTGGCTACCTCAGTGCCTAAGGCCCACGTGGAGGGTGGTCGCTTCGGAGCTTGTCTGTGAAGCGGGTAAGTGCTAGGTCGAGGTTAGTTGAGAGAACAGACACAGAGCCCCGGTTTGGTGGGGCCGCCAAGGGAAGGTGAGAGCCAGCATCAACCTTGATTCCGGGCTACCTCAGTGCCAAGCCCCATGCTGTGCGTGGCTGCTTCAGATCTTGGCTCTGCTGAGGATAAGGGATATGTCGAGGATAGGTGGAAGAAGACACTCAGAGCCCCGGTGTTGGTGGGGCTGAGAAGGGACTGCCAAGAAATCGTGAGGGCCAGCATCAGCCTTGATTCCTGGTTACTTCTGTGCCTGAGCCCCATGAGGTGGGTGGCCGCTTCGCAGCTTGGGTCTGAAGCGGGTACGTGCTAGGTAACGTTTAGTTGAGAGAATAGACACAGAGTCCCGGTGTTGGTGAGGCTGCCAAGGGAAGGTGAGGGCCAGCATCAACCTTGTTTCGTGGCTACGTCAGTGCTTAGGCCCATGTGGAGGCTGGCCGCTTCGTAGCTTGGCCCTGATGAGGGTCAGGGCTAGGGTGAGGTTAGTTGGGAGAACAAACACAGAGCCCCGGTGTTGGTGGGGCTGCCTAGGGACTGCAAATGGAAGGGGAGGGCCAGCACTACCCTTGGTTCCTGGCTATCTCAGTGCCAAGCCCCATGTGGAGGGTGGCCGCTGCGGAGCTTTACCCTGATGAGGGTAAGGGATATGTCGAGCATACGTGGGAGAACAGATACAGAGCCCAGGTATTGGTGGAACTGAGAAGGGGCTGCGAAGAGATCGTGAGGGCCAGCGTCAACCTTGATTCCTGGCTATCTCAGGGCCAAGCCCCACGTGGAGAGTGGCCGCTCCGGAGCTTGGCTCCGATGAGGGTAAGGGATAGGTCGCTGTTAGGTGCGAGCAGAGACACAGAGACCCGGTATTGGTGGGGCTGAGACGGGGCTGCCCTTCAGTGCCTGAGCCCCATGTTGAGGGTGGTCTCTTCGGAGCTTTCCCCTGATGACGTTAAGGGATAGGTCGAGGCTAAGTGGGAGAACAGAGACAGAGCCCCGGTTTTGGTGGGGCTGAGAAGGGGCCACGAAGAGATCGTGAGGGCCAGCATCAACCTTGATTCCTGGCTACTTCAGTGCCTGAGGCCCATGTCGAGGGTGGCCTCTTCGGAGCTTGGCTCCGATGAGGGTAAGGGATATTGTGGAGGATAAGTGGGAGAACAGAGACAGAGCCCCGGTTTTGGTGGGGTTACCAAGGGAAGGTAAGGGCCAGCATCAACCTGGATTTCTGGTTACTTTAGTGCCAAGCTCCACGTGGAGGGTGGCCGCTTCGGAAGCTTGGCCCTGATGAGGGTCAGGGCTAGGTTGAGGTGAGGTGGGAGAACCGGCAAAGAGACCCGGTGTTGGTGGGGCTGAGAAGGGGCTGCCAAGGGACCGTGAGGGCCAGCATCAGCCTTGGTTCCTGGCTACCTCAGTGCCAAGCCCCATGCGGTGGGTGGCTGCTTCGAAGCTTGGCGCTGAGGCGGGTAAGTGATAGGCCGAGGTTAGATGGAAGATCAGACAGAGAGCAACGATGCTGGTGGGGCTGAGAAGGGGCTGCCAAGGGAAGGTGAGGGCCAGCATCAGCCTTGATTCCTGGCTACCTCAGTGCCAAGTCCCATGTGGAGGGTGGCCACTGGAGCTTGGCTCTCATGAGGGTAAGGGATACGTCGAGGTTAGCTGAGAGAACAGACACAGAGCCCCGGTGTTGGTGGGGCTGAGAAGGGGCGACAAGAGATCGTGAGGGCCAGCATCAACTTGATTCCTGGCTACTTCTGTGCCTGAGCCCCATGAGGTGGGTGGCCGCTTCGGAGCTTAGCTCTGATGAGGGTAAGGGATGTGTCGAGGATAATTGGGAGAACAGACACAGAACCCCGGTGTTGGTGGGGCTGCCAAGTGAAGGTGAGGGCCAGTATCAATCTTGATTCCTGGCTACCTCAGCGCTTAGGCCCATGTGGTGGATAGCCGCGTCGGAGCGTGGCCCTGATGGGGATAAGGGATATGTCGAGCATAGGTGGAAGAAGAGACAGAGCCCCGGTGTTGATGGGGCTGAGAAGGGGCTGCCAAGAGATCGTGAGTGCCAGCATCAGCCTTGATTCCTGGCTACTTCAGTGCCTGAGGCCATTGTCGAGGGTGGCCTCTTCGAAGCTTTCCCCTGATGAGGGTAAAGGATATGCCGAGGATAAGTGGGAGAACAGAGACAGAGCCCCGGTTTTGGTGGGGCTACCAAGGGAAGGTAAGGGCCAGCATCAACCTGGATTTCTGGTTACTTTAGTGCCAAGCTCCACGTGGAGGGTGGCCGCTTCGGAAGCTTGGCCCTGATGAGGGTCAGGGCTAGGTTGAGGTGAGGTGGGAGAACAGGCAAAGAGACCCGGTGTTGGTGGGGCTGAGAAGGGGCTGCCAAGGGACCGTGAGTGCCAGCATCAGCCTTGGTTCCTGGCTACTTCAGAACCTAGCTCCATGTGGCCGGTGGCCAATTCGGAGCTTGGCCCTGATGAGGGTCTGGGCTAGGCTGAGGTTAGGACGGAGAACAGAGACAGAGCCTCGGTGTTGGTTGGGCTGCCTAGGGACTGCAAATGGAAGGGGAGGGCCAGCACCACCCTTGATTCCTGGCTATCTCAGTGCCAAGCCCCATGTGGAGGGTGGTCTCTTCGGAGCTTTCCCCTGATGAGGGTAAGGGATAGATCGAGGCTAAGTGGGAGAACAGAGACAGAGCCCCGGTTTTGGTAGGGCGTCCAAGGGAAGAGGAGAGCCAGGATCATCCTTGATTTCTGCTTACCTTTGTGCCAAGCTCCAATTGGAGGGTGGCCGCTGCGGAGCTTTGCCCTGATGAGGGTAAGGGATATGTCGAAGCTAAGTGGGATAACAGAGACAGAGCCCCGGTTTTGGTGGCGCTGAGAAGGGGCTGCAAAGAGATCGTGAGGACCAGCGTCAACCTTGATTCCTGGCTACTTCCGTACCTAAACCCCACGTGGAGAGTGGTCGCTTCGGAGCTTGGCTCCGATGAGGGTAACAGATAGGTCGCTGTTAGGTGCGAGCAGAGACACAGAGACCCGTTATTGGTGGGGCTGAAGCGGGGCCGACAAGAGACCGTGAGGGCCAGCATCAACCTTGGTTCCTGGCTACTTCAGTGCCAAGCCCCATGTGGAGGGTGGCCGCTTCGGAGGTGGCCCTGGTGAGAGTCAGCGCTAGGTTGATGTTAGGCGGGGGAACAGACTCAGTGCCCCGGTGTTGGCGAGGCTGCCAAGGGGCTGCCAAGAGATCGTGAGGGCCAGCATCATCCTTGTGTCCTGGCTATTTCTGTGCCTGAGCCGGAGGAGGTGGGTGGCCGTTTCGGAGCTTGCCTCTGAGGAGGATAAGGGATAGTTTGAGGTTCTGTGTAGATAACGAGACCCTTCTGCATAAGATAACGCCACTCACCGCATGGACTCCAAACGAGGAGTAGCCACTTCCGGGTCCCACTACCCCTCTCCCTTATTCTCTAACCTAAATATCAACCTTTGCCTTACCATCTCTCAAGCCCATTTCCTAAACGGCTTCCCACCAGAGGGCGCTCCAACACAGAAAGAACCAGCTGTTCTGGTTGAAAGCTGTTTCTGGCTCTTGCCTTTCGTGGCAGCCCTTTCCGAGGGAGCTGCTCTCGCTCTACCACCCAACCAGCAACCTTACCACAGCCCAACTGCAAAGCAGTCGATCCCCTCTTCGGGCTCCCATAAACTAACAGGCAGGACTGAAAGATGTTGGTGGCTCTCACCTTCCCTTGATAGACCCTTCTCAGCTGCCCAACACCCAGCCAGCTCCAGCACCCCAAATGTGCCATATCCACCACACCTAGTACTCCTTGCTACATATTGGTGGTGCCTGGTGCTAGGCATGTTCCGTTGCTGAGTCATGGGGGTGTTGGGGGGTGGGCACTGCGAGGACTGGCTTCTTGTCATGTCCTGGTGCTGGGGATGCTGGGTGCTGTGTGCTGGGCTCCGGGGCTGCTTGGCATGTCGAGGTGCTGTGCATTGGTGGTGGGTGTGCTGGGTTGTGTGCATGTGTGGGATTCAGTGCTGGGCCATGGGAGTGCTGGGCCCTGGCAGTGCTGGGTGGAGGGTATGATGGGTGCATGTGTTGGTTTAACCCCAGCCTGCAAATAAACCCCACGCAGCCACTGGCTCACCTCCCCCCCCACCCCGTGGGATGGGGGAGAGAATCGGGAGGGCACAAGTAGGAAAACTCCCAGGTTGAGATAAAAACAGTTTAATGATTGAAATAAAACGAAGTAGAACAGTAATAATAACAATGAGAACAACAACAGACGATACAAAGCAGGCAATGCACAATGCAACTGCTCACCACTGCCGACCGTGTGTCGTGAGCGGGAGGGGGGCAGAGCCCCCTCCCCCGCCCACTCCCATTTTTTATACTGAGCAGGATGTCACATGCTATAGAATACCCCATTGGCCAGCTGGGTCAACTACGCCGGCTGTGCTCCCCATCCCGCCACCCCCCCCAACCCACCCCCCCCGAGCTTCCTGTGGGAGGCCGAAAAGAGAGAACAAAAGTCTCCCGGTGCAAGCACCGCCCAGCAACAGCCAAAGCATTAAGGGGCCATCAACGCTCCTCTCACACCAAACCCAAAAGCCAGCACACCCCCCCAAGCTACTGGGAAGAAAGTTAACTCTGTCCCAGCCGGAAGCAGGACAGTGCAGTGCACTGGAGTTCTGAGTGCTGAGTCCTAGGGGTACTGTGTATGTTCGGGTGCTGGGCATATCCGCGTGCGGGTACTGGGCAGCTGGGGTGGTGGTACTGGATGCTGGGCATTGGGTATGCTGGTTTCTGGGCACTGGGGGTGGTGGGTGCTGAGCGCAGCGTGTGCTGGGTGCTATGTGCAGATCACTGGGGATGGTGGGGGCTGGTTTGCTGCTTTCTGGTGTGTTGGGCGCTGGGCATGTTTGGGTGCTGGGCACGGGCAGTGGGGGTGCTGGGTATGTCCGGGTGGTGGGTATTGGGCAGTGGGAGTGCTGGGTGCTACGTACTGGGGATGCTGGGCCCTGGCATTGCTTGGTACTATGCATAACTGAGTGCAGTGTCTTGGTGCTGGCCATATCCGGTGCTGGCCATATCCGGTACTAGGTGTGTGCTCTGGGTTTGCTGGGTGCTGTGATGTGAGGGTGCTGGATTCCTGGCATGTGCGTGTGCTGTGTGCTGTGCCCTGGTTGTGCTGGGTATGTGGGGGTGCTGGGCAGTATGGGTGCTGCGTGGTGGGCATGTCCCGGTGCTGGGTGATGGGCACTGGAGGTCCTGGGCGATGGAGAACAGGGAAGCTGCCTGGTAGGAATGTCTCAGTGCTGGGCATATCCGGGTGCTTGGTACTGTGCACTGATGGTGGTGGTACTGAGTGCTGGGCATGTCCTGGTGCTAGGCAATGGCGGTGCTGGGTGCTTGGCGCTGGGCGTGATAGTCTTTGGGTGTGCTGGGTGGTAGGGGTGCTGGGCATGTGCGAGTGTTGGTTGCTGGGCCCTGGGTGTACTGGGTGCTGGACAGTGGGGTGGTTGGTTTCTGGGCACTGGGGCTTCTGGGTTCTGTGCACTGGGGTTGCTGGGTGCTGGGCATGTCTGGGTGCTGGGCAATGGCTGGCTGCTGGGTTCTGGGCCCTGAGGTTGCTGGGTGCTGGGCACCGGCCTTGCTGGGTGCTGGCTGGTGTGGGTGCTGGGGGCTAAGTGCTGGTTGCTGGGCCCTGGGAGTGCTGGGTATTATGCATGAGCATTTGCAGGGTATCTCTTGCTCCTGGGCGCTGGGGCTGCTGGGCATATCCAGGGGCTGTGTGTTGGTGGTGGGTGTGCTAGGTTGTGCGCATGTCCGGGAATGAGTGCTGGTCCCTGGGGGTGCTGGGTGCTGAGCGCTGCGGGTGCTGGGCATTCCAGGTGCTATGTGCTGATCACTGGCGATGTTGGGGGCTGGTTTGCTGGGATCTGGGCAGTGGTGTGTTGAGTGCTGGGCATGTTTGGGTGCTGGGCATTTCTGGGTGCTGCATACTGGGCGCTGGCGGTGTGGGGTGGTGGGGGTGCTGTGTGCTGGGCATGTCCGGGTGGTGGGTGTTGGGTGCTAGGTACTGGTGTGCTGGGCCCAGTATTGCTAGGTACTCTGCATAACTGAGTGCAGGGTATGTCTTGGTGCTGGATGCCTGGTGCTGGAGCTACTGGGTGCTGGGTTGTGGGCATATGCGGTGCTTCATGCTGGGCATATGCAGTGCTGGGTGGCTGTGCTGGGGTTGCTGGGTGCTGTGCTCTGGGGATGCTGGATTCCTGGCACGTGCGTGTGCTGTGTGCTGGGCCCTGGTTGTGCCAGGTATGTGTGGGTGCTGGGTGTTGGGCAGTGTGGGGGGCCCTGGACACGACCGGGTGCAGGGTGCTGAGCACCGGGGTGTTGGGTGCTTGGCACGACTGGGTGCTGAGTGCTAGGCACTGGGGTTGGTGGCTGCTGGGAGCTAGAGGTGCTGGCTGTGGGCATTTCCAGTTGCTGGTCATGACCGGATGCTGGGTCTTGTGGGTGCTGGGTGTGCCCCGGTGCTGGGCATGTCCGGATGCTGTGTGCTCGGCACTTGTTGTTCTGGGTGGTGGGCAGTGAGGGTGCTGGGCGCTGGGGATGCTGGGCAATGCGGTGCTGGACAGTGGGGCTGCTGGGTGCTGGGCATGTCCAGGGGCTGTGTGTTGGTGGTGGGTGTGCTAGGTTGTGCACATGTCCGGGAATGAGTGCTGGGCCATGGGGGTGCTGGGTGGAGGGTACGATGGGTGCATGTCGTGGTTTAACCCCAGCCTGCAAATAAACCCCACGCAGCCGGTGGCTCTCCTCCCCCCCCACCCCGTGGGATGGGGGAGAGAATCGGGAGGGCACAAGTAGGAAAACTCCCGGGTTGAGATAAAAACAGTTTAATGGTTGAAATAAAACGAAGTAGAACAGTAATAATAACAATGAGAACAACAACAACAACAGACGATACAAAGCAGGCAATGCACAATGCAACTGCTCACCGCTGCCGACCGCGTGTCATGAACTGGGGGGGGGAGGGGGTGTCGTTTCCCCCCCCACCCCCTCCCATTTTTTATACTGAGCAGGATGTTACATGCTATAGAATACCCCATTGGCCAGCTAGGTCAACTACCCCGGCTGTGCTCCCCACCCCTGCCCCCCAACCCCCCCCCCCCGAGCTTCCTGTGGGAGGCCGAAAAGAGAGAACAAAAGTCTCCCGGTGCAAGCACCGCCCAGCAACAGCCAAAGCATTAAGGGGCCATCAACGCTCCTCTCACACCAAACCCAAAAGCCAGCACACCCCCCCAAGCTACTGGGAAGAAAGTTAACTCTGTCCCAGCAGGAAGAAGGACAGTGCTGAGTGCTGTGTATGTCCGGGTGCTGGGCATGTCTGGGTGCAGGGTACTGGGCAGTGGGGGTACTGGGTGGTGGGGAAGCTGGATGGTGGGTGTTGGGTATGCTGGTTGCTGGGCACTGGGTGTGAGACGTGTGGGGTGCTGGATGGTAGGTGTTTGGTGTGCTGAGTACAGAGCACTGGGGGTGCTGGGTGCTGAGCGCTGCGGGTGCTGGGCATGTCCGGGTGCTATGTGCTGATCACTGGAGATGTTGGGGGCTGGTTTGCTGGGATCTGGGCAGTGGTGTGTTGAGTGCTGGGCATGTTTGGGTGCTGGGCATGTCTGGGTGCTGGGTACTGGGCGCTGGCTGGGTGGGGCAGTGGGGGTGCTGTGTGCTGGGCACGTCCGGGTGGTGGGTGTTGGGCAGTGGGAGTGTTGGGTTCTAGGTACTGGGGTGCTGGGCTCTGGTATTGCTGGCTACTATACATAACTGAGTGCAGGGTATGTCTTGGTGCTGGATGCTGGGTACTGGGTGCTGGGTGTTGGGCATATGCGGTGCTAGGTGCTGGGCACATGCGGTGCTGGGTGGCTGTGCTGGGGTTGCTGGGTGCTGTGCTGTGAGGGTGCTGGATTCCTGACATGTGCGTGTGCTGTGTGCTGGGCCCTGGTTGTGCCGGGTATGTGTGGGTGCTGGGTGTTGGGCAGTGTGGGTGCTGTGTGGCGGGGCCTGGGCATGTCTGGGTGCTGGGCGGTCGGGATGCTGGGCGGTGGGCAGCAGAGTAGCTGCCTGCTGGGCATGTCTGAGTGCTGGGCATGTCTGAGTGCTGGGCATGTGTGGGTGCTGGGTACTGGGCAGTGGGCAGTGGTGGTGCTGTGTGCTGGGCATGTGTGGGTGCTGGGCATGTGTGGGTGCTGGGTACTGGGCAGTGGGGGTGGTGGCGGTGGTGGTGCTGTGTGCTGGGCATGTTGGGCTGCTGGGTTTTGGGCGGTGGGCGTGCTGGCTGTGTGCGTGTGTTGGTTTCTGGGCGCTGGGGGTGCTGGGTGCTGTGCACTGAGGTTGCTGGGTGCTGGGCATGTCCGGGTGGCGGGCATGGCTGGGTGCTGGGCCCTGAGGTTGCTGCGTGCTGGGCACTGGGCTTGCTGGTGCTGCTGGTGCGGGTGCTGGGGGCTAGGTGTTGTCCGAAAAGCGGATTCGTGCCCGGCGTGGAAGGAACCAATTCCACACGCTCAGGAGAGAGGTTGTTTTATTCAGGCCTGGGTGCTCGGTGGACGTGCCACAAATGAAGCACACCGGGTCTAATCACCTTTCTGTTTGTATCCATGCTTCTCATACATATTTTAAGTTTCTCTTTTACATATTCCTTAAATTTCCGAGAACCGATTATAATATTACATCATCCTAGACACATGCGCACTAAAACCTTTAGGGTCTCCTTGAGGGTCTCGGGTGGTCGGCGGGGTAGTGAACTCTTCGTGAACCTGTTCCTTTCTTTCCTTATAAGGTCGAGGTTTGTCTCCGAGCCACGTCTGGACTACGTTTGTTTACGGTTCTCGTTTCCAAGGTTACTCTTCACTAGAGTCTAACACTGCTTCCAGGAGACACGATTTAGACTACAATTCTACACACCTGCAAACACCACACCTGCTAGTTCCCTAACTTCTAAGCCACAAGTCTTCATTGTGTAGAATTACAGAAGCGAGCCGAGGTACTGGGGCTCCTGGTTGCTGGGCCCTGGGAGTGCTGGGTACCATGCATAATTGGGTGCAGGGTATGTCTTGCTGGTGGATGCTGGGCACTGGGGCTGCTGGGTGCTGGGCATGTCTCGCTGCTGTGTGTTGGCGGTGGGTGTGCTGGGTTGTGCGCATGTCCGGGAATTAGTGCTGGGCCCTGGGAGTGCTGGGTGCGGGGAGCTAGGGGTGCTGGCTGTGGGCATTTCCAGGTACTGGTCATGACCAGTGCTGGTTGTTGGGTCTTGTGGGTGCTGGGCGTGTGCAGGTGCTGGGCACGTCCGGATGCTGTGTGCTCGGCACTTGGGGTTCTGGGTGGTGGGCAGTGAGGGTGCACACCAAACACCCACCATCCAGCACGCCCACAAGTCTCACACCCAGCACCCGCAGTGGCAGGAACCAGCATACCCAACACCCAGCTTCCAGCACACCCACTGCCCAGGACCTGCATACGCTGCATTGAACCCAGCACCCCCAGCACCCAGTAAACGATCGCCCCAGCGCCCAGCACGCCAGGGTCCAGCAACTAACACATGCGCACGCCCAGCACCCCCACCGCCCAAAACCCAGCATCCCGACGTGCCCAGCACACAGCAGCCCCAGGGACCACCACCCCCAGCGCCAAGCACCCAGCACCACCATTGCTCAGCACCTGGACATGCCCAGCACCTAGCACCACCCCCCCCAGTGCCCAACACCCAGCACCCACACATACCCAGCACAACCAGGGCCCAGCACACAGTACACGCACATGCCAGGAATCCAGCACCCTCACAGCACAGCACCCAGCAACCCCAGCACAGCCACCCAGCACCGGATATGCCCAACACCCAGCACTGCATATGCCCAGCACCCGGTACCTCCAGCACCAAGCATCCAGCACCAAGACATACCCTGCACTCAGTTTTGCATATTGCCGAGCAATGCCAGGGCCCAGCATCCCCAGTACCTAGCACCCAGCACTCCCACTGCCCAGTACCCAGCACCCCGACATGCCCAGGACACAGCACCCGCACCGCCCCGCACTGCCAGTTCCCGGTACCCAGCACCCAGACATGCCCAGCACCCAGACAAACATGCCCAGCGCCCAACACACCAGAACACAGCAAACCAGCCCCCAAGAACCCCGGTGATCAGCACATAGCACCTGGACATGCCCAGCACCTGCAGCACTCAGCACCCCAAACACCCACCATACAACCCCCCCTCAGGTCTCACACACTTCCGCCCAGTGCCCGGAAACCAGCATACCCAACACTCAGCATCCAGCACCCCCACCCCCCAGCACCCAGTGCCCAGCACGCTGCACTTACACATGGCCAGCACCCGGACATGCTCAGCACCCAGCAACACAGGGGCACAGAACCCAGCACCCCCAGCGCCCAGAAACCAACCACCCCAGCATCCAGCACCCAGTACACCCAGGGCCCGGCAACCAACACCCGCACATGCCCAGCACCCCCACCACCCAGCACAGGGACATGTCCAGCACCCAGCACACCCAAAGACCATCACCCCCAGCGCCAAGCACCCAGCACCGCCATTGCCTAGCACCCGGACATGCCCAGCACCCAGCACCACCACCGACAGCGCACAGTACCCAGCACCCGGACATGCCCAGCACTCAGACATGCCTAGCAGGCAGCTTCCCTGCTCCCCATCGCCCAGAACCTCCAGTGCCCATCACCCATGTCGTGGTTTAACCCCAGCCAGCAAAAATAAACGCCACGCAGCCGCTCGATCACCCCGCCCCGGTGGGATGGGGGAGAGAATCGGGAGGGCACAAGTAGGAAAGCTCCCGGGTTGAGATAAAAACAGTTTAATAATTGAAATAAAACTAAGTAGAACAGTAGTAATAACAATGAGAACAACAACAATAACAGAATACACAAAACAGGCAATGCACTACACAACCGCTCACCGACCGCCGACCGCGTGTCACGAACGGGGGCGAGCCCCCCCCCCCACCTGGTTTTTCTACTGAGCATGATGTCACATGGTATAGAATACCCCATTGGCCAGCTCGGTCCACCACCCCGGCTGTGCTCCCCCCTCCCGGTGCAAGCATCACCCAGCAACAGCCAAAGCATCAATGGGCCATCAACGCTCCTTTCACACTAAACCCAAAACACAGCACACCCCCCAAGCTACTGGGAAGAAAGTTAACCCTGTCCCAGCTGGAACCAGGACAACCCAGCACCCAGACATGCCCAACGCCCACCACACAGCACCCACACTGCCCAACACCCACACATACCCAGCACAACCAGGGCAGAGCACACAGCACATGCACGTGCCAAGAAACAAGTACCCCCAGAGCACAGAACCCAGCAACTCCAGAGCACAGGCCCAGCACCGGATATGCCCAGCACCCAGCACCCAGTACTTCCAGCACCAAGAGGTGCCCTGCACTCAGTTATGCATAGTACTCAGCAATACCAGGGCCCCGCAACCGCACCAGCCAGCACCCAGCAACCCGAGTGCCCAGCCCCCAGCAACCTCAGGGCCCAGCCCCCAGCACCCGCACATTCCCAGCACCCAGCAACCCCACTGCCCAACCCACCCCCCGGACATGCCCAGCACACAGCACCCCCAGGGACCACCACCCCCAGCGCCCAGTACCCAGCACCTGGACATGCCCAGCACCCAAACATGCCCAGCACGCTACACACCAGAACACAGCAAACCAGCCCCCAACATCCCCAGTGATCAGCACGTAGCACCCGGACATGCCCAGCACGCCCAGTGCCCTGCACCCAGTACACCAAACACCCACCACCATACAGGTCTCGCAGCCAGCACCTCCCCAGTGCCCAGAAACCAGCATACCCAACACCCCCACAGCCCAAGAACCCGTTTACCCAGCATCCAGACATGCCCAGCACTCGGACATACACAGCACCCCCAGGGCCCAGCACTAACTCCTGGACAGGCGCGCAACCCAGCACCCCAACCGCCAACAAACAGCACCTGGACATGCCCACCACTCAGCAGCCCCAGTGCCCAGCACCCAGCACCGCAACAGCCAGCATCCCCAGCGTCCAGCACCCTCACTGCCGACCACCCAGAACCCCAAGTGCCGAGCACACAGCATCCACACATGCCCAGCACCTGGACACGCCCAGCACCTGGTCATGTCCAGCAACTGAAATGCCAACAGCCAGCACCGCTAGCTCCCAGCAGCCGGCACCCCCAGTGCCCAGCATCAGTCATGCCAAGGACGAGGACATGCCCAGCACCCAACACCCCAGTGGCCAACACCCAATACCCCCAGCACTCAGCAGCAAGACATACCCTGCACCCGCTTATGCATAGTACCCAGCACTCCCAGGGCCCAGCAACCAGCACCCACAGGATTTAGCACCCAGCAACCCCAGTGCCCAGCACCCAATATCCCCAGCTCCCAGTAGCCCCAGAACCCACCATCCAGCAGCAAGACATACCCTGCACCCGCTTATGCATAGTACCCAGCACTCCCAGCCCCCAGCAGTCGCGCCGCCCAGCACCCAGCAACCCCAGTGCACAGCACCCACTAACCCCAGTGCCCAGCATCCCCAGCGCACAGCATCCGGCATATGGACATACCCAGCACACGGACATACCCACTAGCCAGCACCCAAAACTCCCTCCATCCATCACCCAGACATGCCCAGTGCTCAGCGCCCCCAACAGCCAGGATCAGAAAATGCCCAGCAACAAGCACTCCCATGCCTACCACCGCCAGTGCCCAATAACCAGCACACAGACAATGCCCACCAGCCAGCATCCAGAACCCAGCGCCAAGCACTCAGTACACAGGCATGCCCAGCACCCTGATATGCATAGTCCCCAGCACCCCCACTGCCCAGCAGTCCCAGTGCCCCGGACCCATCACTTGGACATGCTCAGCACCCAGAGATGTCCAGCACCCCGCACGCCCAGTGCCTAGAACCCAGTACCCCCAATGACCAGCACCCAGCACTGCCTGTAGCCAGCATCCACCACCCAGACACGATCATAACCTGCCCATTCCCAGCACCAAATCCTCCCAGTGCCCAGCACAAGGACATGGCGAGCACCCAGATATGCCCAACGCCCAGCAACCACAGCACCCAGACCTGTCCAGAACCCACTCCACTCAGGGCCTAGCACACAGTACCCCCACGACCCAGCACCGACACATGCCCAGCACCAAGCACTGCCAAAGATCCCAAGGGGTGCTAGGTGTGCTGGATGTTGCGCATTTGCGGTGCTGGAGATGGCTGGGTGCTGGGCAGCTGAGAAGGGGCTGTAAAGGGAAGGTGAGCGCCGCGAACATATTTCAGCCCTGGCTAAATGTGTGTGGGAGCTCCATGGGGCGCTTGTCTGCTTTGCAGTTGGGCTGCAGCAAGGTTGACAGTTAAGTGCTACGGCAAGCGCCTAGCCCCGGTGGTGGTGGGGACCTCAAAGGGCTGCCGGGGCAGGCGAGTGCAACGAACACCAGTCACATTGGTTCCCTCTGTGTTGGAGCGCCATCTGGTGGGTAGACGTTTCAGAGCCTGGCTCTGATGAAGGTAAGATGTCGGTTGATGTTTAGGTGGGAGACCATAGAGATGGGGGCACGTGTTGGTGGGGCTGAGGAGGGGCTGACTAGGGAAGGTGAGGGCCAGCGTGAACCTTGGTTCCTGGCTACCTCAGTGCCTAAGGCCCACGTGGAGGATGGTTGCTTCGGAGCTTGGCTCTGATGAGGGTAAGGGATATGTCGAGGTTAGCTGAGAGAACAGACACAGAGCCCCAGTGTTGGTAGGGCTGAGAAGGGACTGCCAAGAGATCGTGAGGGCCAGCATCAACCTGGATTCCTGGCTACCTCAGTGCCAAAGCCCTATGAGGCGGGTTGTTGCTTCAGAGCTTGTCTCTGAAGCGGGTAACTGCTAGGTCGAGGTTAGTTGAGAGAACAGACACAGAGCCCCGGTTTTGGTGGGGCCGCCAAGGGAAGGTGAGAGCTAGCCTCAACCTTGATTCCTGGCTACCTCAGTGCTTAGGCCCATGTGGAGGGTGGCCGCTCCGAAGTTTGGCCCTGGGGAGGGTAAGGGATAGCTTGATGTTAGGTGCGAGCAGAGGCACAGAGCCCCGGTGTTGGTGGGGCTGCCAAGAGATGGTGAGGGCCAGCATCAACCTTGATTCCTGGCTACCTCAGTGCCAAGCCCCATGCGGTGGGTGGCTGCTTCGAAGCTTGGCTCTGAGGCGGGTAAGTGATAGGCCGAGGTTAGATGGAAGATCAGAGAGAGAGCAACGATGCTGGTGGGGCTGAGAAGGGGCTGCCAAGGGAAGGTGAGGGCCAGCATCAGCCTTGATTCCTGGCTACCTCAGTGCCAAGTCCCATGTGGAGGGTGGCCACTGGAGCTTGGCTCTCATGAGGGTAAGGGATACGTCGAGGTTAGCTGAGAGAACAGACACAGAGCCCCGGTGTTGGTGGGGCTGAGAAGGGGCGACAAGAGATCGTGAGGGCCAGCATCAACTTGATTCCTGGCTACTTCTGTGCCTGAGCCCCATGAGGTGGGTGGCCGCTTCGGAGCTTAGCTCTGATGAGGGTAAGGGATGTGTCGAGGATAATTGGGAGAACAGACACAGAACCCCGGTGTTGGTGGGGCTGCCAAGTGAAGGTGAGGGCCAGTATCAATCTTGATTCCTGGCTACCTCAGCGCTTAGGCCCATGTGGTGGATAGCCGCGTCGGAGCGTGGCCCTGATGGGGATAAGGGATATGTCGAGCATAGGTGGAAGAAGAGACAGAGCCCCGGTGTTGATGGGGCTGAGAAGGGGCTGCCAAGAGATCGTGAGTGCCAGCATCAGCCTTGATTCCTGGCTACTTCAGTGCCTGAGGCCATTGTCGAGGGTGGCCTCTTCGAAGCTTTCCCCTGATGAGGGTAAAGGATATGCCGAGGATAAGTGGGAGAACAGAGACAGAGCCCCGGTTTTGGTGGGGCTACCAAGGGAAGGTAAGGGCCAGCATCAACCTGGATTTCTGGTTACTTTAGTGCCAAGCTCTACGTGGAGGGTGGCCGCTTCGGAAGCTTGGCCCTGATGAGGGTCAGGGCTAGGTTGAGGTGAGGTGGGAGAACAGGCAAAGAGACCCGGTGTTGGTGGGGCTGAGAAGGGGCTGCCAAGGGACCGTGAGGGCCAGCATCAGCCTTGGTTCCTGGCTACTTCAGAACCTAGGTCCATGTGGAGGCTGGCCGCTTCGTAGCTTGGCCCTGATGAGGGTCAGGGCTAGGGTGAGGTTAGTTGGGAGAACAAACACAGAGCCCCGGTGTTGGTGGGGCTGCCTAGGGACTGCAAATGGAAGGGGAGGGCCAGCACTACCCTTGATTCCTGGCTATCTCAGTGCCAAGCCCCATGTGGACAGTGGCCCCTGCGGAGCTTTACCGTGATTAGGGTAAGGGATATGTCGAGCATACGTGGGAGAACAGATACAGAGCCCAGGTATTGGTGGAACTGAGAAGGGGCTGCGAAGAGATCGTGAAGGCCAGCGTCAACCTTGATTCCTGGCTATCTCAGGGCCAAGCCCCACGTGGAGAGTGGCCGCTCCGGAGCTTGGCTCCGATGAGGGTAAGGGATAGGTCGCTGCTAGGTGCGAGCAGAGACACAGAGACCCGGTATTGGTGGGGCTGAGACGGGGCTGCCCTTCAGTGCCTGAGCCCCATGTTGAGGGTGGTCTCTTCGGAGCTTTCCCCTGATGACGTTAAGGGATAGGTCGAGGCTAAGTGGGAGAACAGAGACAGAGCCCCGGTTTTGGTGGGGCTGAGAAGGGGCCACGAAGAGATCGTGAGGGCCAGCATCAACCTTGATTCCTGGCTACTTCAGTGCCTGAGGCCATTGTCGAGGGTGGCCTCTTCGGAGCTTGGCTCCGATGAGGGTAAGGGATATTGTGGAGGATAAGTGGGAGAACAGAGACAGAGCCCCGGTTTTGGTGGGGTTACCAAGGGAAGGTAAGGGCCAGCATCAACCTGGATTTCTGGTTACTTTAGTGCCAAGCTCCACGTGGAGGGTGGCCGCTTCGGAAGCTTGGCCCTGATGAGGGTCAGGGCTAGGTTGAGGTGAGGTGGGAGAACAGGCAAAGAGACCCGGTGTTGGTGGGGCTGAGAAGGGGCTGCCAAGGGACCGTGAGGGCCAGCATCAGCCTTGGTTCCTGGCTACCTCAGTGCCAAGCCCCATGCGGTGGGTGGCTGCTTCGAAGCTTGGCGCTGAGGCGGGTAAGTGATAGGCCGAGGTTAGATGGAAGATCAGACAGAGAGCAACGATGCTGGTGGGGCTGAGAAGGGGCTGCCAAGGGAAGGTGAGGGCCAGCATCAGCCTTGATTCCTGGCTACCTCAGTGCCAAGTCCCATGTGGAGGGTGGCCACTGGAGCTTGGCTCTCATGAGGGTAAGGGATACGTCGAGGTTAGCTGAGAGAACAGACACAGAGCCCCGGTGTTGGTGGGGCTGAGAAGGGGCGACAAGAGATCGTGAGGGCCAGCATCAACTTGATTCCTGGCTACTTCTGTGCCTGAGCCCCATGAGGTGGGTGGCCGCTTCGGAGCTTAGCTCTGATGAGGGTAAGGGATGTGTCGAGGATAATTGGGAGAACAGACACAGAACCCCGGTGTTGGTGGGGCTGCCAAGTGAAGGTGAGGGCCAGTATCAATCTTGATTCCTGGCTACCTCAGCGCTTAGGCCCATGTGGTGGATAGCCGCGTCGGAGCGTGGCCCTGATGGGGATAAGGGATATGTCGAGCATAGGTGGAAGAAGAGACAGAGCCCCGGTGTTGATGGGGCTGAGAAGGGGCTGCCAAGAGATCGTGAGGGCCAGCATCAGCCTTGATTCCTGGCTACCTCAGCGCCAAGCCCCATGAGGTGGGTGGCCGCTTCGGAGCTTAGCTCTGATGAGGATAAGGCATGTGTCGAGGATAATTGGGAGAACAAACAGAGAGCCCCGCTGTTGGTGGGGACCTCAAAGGGCTGCCAGGGCAGGCGAGTGCAACAAACATTCAATCTTGGTTCCATCTGTGTTGGAGCGCCATCTAGTGGGTAGACGTTTTAGACCCTGGATCTGATGAAGGTAAGATGTAGGTTGATGTTTAGGTGGGAGACCAAAGAGAAGGGGGCAGTTGATGGTGGGGCTGAGGAGGGGCTGCCAAGGGAAGGTGAGGGCCAGCATGAAGCTTGGTTCCTGGCTACCTCAGTGCCTAAGGCCCACGTGGAGGGTGGTCGCTTCGGAGCTTGTCTGTGAAGCGGGTAAGTGCTAGGTCGAGGTTAGTTGAGAGAACAGACACAGAGCCCCGGTTTGGTGGGGCTGCCAAGGGAAGGTGAGAGCCAGCATCAACCTTGATTCCTGGCTACCTCAGTGCTTAGGCCCATGTGGTGGGTGGCTTCTTCAGATCTTGGCTCTGCTGAGGATAAGGGATATGTCGAGGATAGATGGAAGAACAGACTCAGAGCCCCGGTGTTGGTGGGGCTGAGAAGGGACTGCTAAGAAATCGTGACGGCCAGCGTCAACCTTGATTCCTGGCTACTTCTGTGCCTGAGCCCCATGCGGTGGGAGGCTGCTTCGGAGCTTGGCTCTGAAGTGGGTAAGTGCTAGGGTGAGGTTAGGTGGGAGAAAAGACACAGAGCCCCGGTGTTGGTGGGGCTGAGAAGGTGCTGCCAAGAGATCGTTAGGGCCAGCATCAACCTTGATTCCTGGCTACTTCAGTGCCTAAGCCCCCCGTGGAGAGTGGCCTCTTCGGAGCTTGGCTCCGATGAAGGTAAGGGATACGTCGAAGATAACTGGGAGAACCGACAGAGAGCCCCGGTGGTGGTGGGGACCTCAAAGGGCTGCCAGGGCAGGCGAGGTCAACAAACAGTCAATCTTGGTTCCATCTGTGTTGGAGCGCCATCTAATGGGTAGACGTTTTAGACCCTGGATCGGATGAAGGTAAGATGTAGGTTGATGTTTAGGTGGGAGACCAAAGAGAAGGGGGCATGTGTTGGTGGGGCTGAGGAGGGGCTGCCAAGGGAAGGTGAGGGCCAGCATGAAGCTTGGTTCCTGGCTACCTCAGTGCCTAAGGCCCACGTGGAGGGTGGTCGCTTCGGAGCTTGTCTGTGAAGCGGGTAAGTGCTAGGTCGAGGTTAGTTGAGAGAACAGACACAGAGCCCCGGTTTGGTGGGGCTGCCAAGGGAAGGTGAGAGCCACCATCAACCTTGATTCCTGGCTACCTCAGTGCTTAGGCCCATGTGGTGGGTGGCTGCTTCAGGCTTGGCTCTGCTAAGGATAAGGGATATGTCGAGGATAGATGGAAGAACAGACTCAGAGCCCCGGTGTTGGTGGGGCTGAGAAGGGACTGCTAAGAAATCGTGACGGCCAGCGTCAACCTTGATTCCTGGCTACTTCTGTGCCTTGAGCCCCATGCGGTGGGAGGCCGCTTCGGAGCTTGGCTCTGAAGTGGGTAAGTGCTAGGGTGAGGTTAGGTGGGAGAAGAGACACAGAGCCCCGGTGTTGGTGGGGCTGAGAAGGTGCTGCCAAGAGATCGTGAGGGCCAGCATCAACCTTGATTCCTGGCTACTTCAGTGCCTAAGCCCCCCGTGGAGAGTGGCCTCTTCGGAGCTTGGCTCCGATGAAGGTAAGGGATACGTCGAAGATAACTGGGAGAACCGACAGAGAGCCCCGGTGGTGGTGGGGACCTCAAAGGGCTGCCAGGGCAGGCGAGTGCAACGAACACCCGTCACCTTGGGTCCCTCTGTGTTGGAGCGCCATCTGGTGGGTAGACGTTTCAGAGCCTGGCTCTGATGAAGGTAAGATGTAGGTTGATGTTTAGGTGGGAGACCAAAGAGAAGGGAGCAGGGGTTGGTGGGGCTGAGGAGGGGCTGCCAAGAGATCGTGAGGGCCAGCACCAGCCTTCATTCCTGGCCATGTCTGCCCCTGAGCCCCATGTGGAGGGTGGCCGCTTCGGAGCTTGTCCCTGATGAGGGTCAGGGCAAGGTTGAGGTTAGGTGGGAGAACCGGCACAGAGCCACGGTGTTGATGGGGCTGCCTAGGGAGTGCAAACGGAAGGCGAGGTCCAGCATCAGCCTTGATTCCTGGCTATCTCAGTGCCTAGGGCCCTCGTGGAGGGTGGCCGCTTGGGAGCTTGGCTCTGATGAGGGTAAGGGATGTGTCGAGGATAATAAGGAGAACAGACACAGAGCCCCAGTGTTGGTGGGGCTGAGAAGGGGCTGCCAAGAGATCGTGAGGGCCAGCATGAACCTTGATTCCTGGCTACCTCAGTGCCTAAGACCCACGTGGAGGGTGGCCGCTCCGAAGTTTGGCCCTGAGGAGGGTAAGGGGTAGCTTGATGTTAGGTGCGAGCAGAGGCACAGAGCCCCGGTGTTGGTGGGGCTGCCAAGAGATCGTGAGGGCCAGCATCAACCTTGATTCCGGGCTACCTCAGTGCCAAGCCCCATGCGGTGCGTGGCTGCTTCAGATCTTGGCTCTGCTGAGGATAAGGGATATGTCGAGGATAGGTGGAAGAACAGACTCAGAACCCCGGAGTTGGTGGGGCTGAGAAGGGACTGCCAAGAAATCGTGAGGGCCAGCATCAGCCTTGATTCCTGGTTACTTCTGTGCCTGAGCCCCATGAGGTGGGTGGCCGCTTCGGAGCTTGGCTCTGATGAGGGTAAGGGATGTGTCAAGGATAATCGGGAGAAGAGACACAGAGCCCTAGTGTTGGTGGGGCTGAGAAGGTGCTGCCAAGAGATCGTGAGGGCCACCATCAGTCTTGGTTCCTGGCTACTTCAGTGCCAAGCCCCATGTGGAGGGTGGCCACTTCGAAGCTTGGCTCCGATGAGGGTCAGGGCTAGGTTGAGGTTAGGTGGGAGAACAGGCAGAGAGCCCCGGTGTTAGTGGGGATTTCAAAGGGCTGCCAGGGCAGGCGAGTTCAAAAGTCAGTCAATCTTGGTTCCACCTGTGTTGGAGCGTCATCTGGTGGGTAGACGTTTTAGACCCTGGATCTGATGAAGGTAAGATGTAGGTTGATGTTAGGTGGGAGACCATAGAGATGGGGGCAGTTGTTGGTGGGGCTGAGGAGGGGCTGCCAAGGGAAGGTGAGGGCCAGCCTGAACCTTGATTCCTGGCTGCTTCTGTGCCTGAGCCCCATTCAGTGTGTGGCCACTTCGCAGCTTGGGTCTGAAGCGGGTACGTGCTAGGTAAAGTTTAGTTGAGAGAATAGACACAGAGTCCCGTTGTTGGTGAGGCTGCCAAGGGAAGGTGAGGGCCAGTATCAACCTTGTTTCGTGGCTACGTCAGTGCTTAGGCCCATGTGGAGGCTGGCCGCTTCGTAGCTTGGCCCTGATGAGGATAAGGGCTAGGATGAGGTTAGTTGGGAGAACAAACACAGAGCCCCGGTGTTGATGGGACTGAGAAGGGGCTGCCAAGAGATCATGAGGGCCAGCGTCAACCTTGATTCCTGGCTACTTCTGTGCCTTGAGCCCCATGAGGTGGGTGGCCGCTTCGGAGCTTAGCTATGGTAAGGATAAGGGATGTGTCAAGGATAATTGGGAGAACAGACAGAGAGCCCCGCTGTTGGTGGGGACCTCAAAGGGCTGCCAGGGCACATGAGTTCAACAAACATTCAATCTTAGTTCCATCTGTGTGGAAGTGCCATCTAGTGGGTCGACGTTTTAGACCCTGGATCTGATGAAGGTAAGATGTAGGTTGATGTTTAGGTGGGAGACCAAAGAGAAGGAGGCACGTGTTGGTGGGGCTGAGGAGGGGCTGCCAAGGGAAGGTGAGGGCCAGCATGAAGCTTGGTTCCTGGCTACCTCAGTGCCTAAGGCCCACGTGGAGGGTGGTCGCTTCGGAGCTTGTCTGTGAAGCGGGTAAGTGCTAGGTCGAGGTTAGTTGAGAGAACAGACACAGAGCCCCGGTTTGGTGGGGCCGCCAAGGGAAGGTGAGAGCCAGCATCAACCTTGATTCCTGGCTACCTCAGTGCTTAGGCCCATGTGGTGGGTGGCTGCTTCAGGCTTGGCTCTGCTAAGGATAAGGGATATGTCGAGGATAGATGGAAGAACAGACTCAGAGCCCGGGTGTTGGTGGGGCTGAGAAGGGACTGCTAAGAAATCGTGACGGCCAGCGTCAACCTTGATTCCTGGCTACTTCTGTGCCTTGAGCCCCATGCGGTGGGAGGCCGCTTCGGAGCTTGGCTCTGAAGTGGGTAAGTGCTAGGGTGAGGTTAGGTGGGAGAAGAGACACAGAGCCCCGGTGTTGGTGGGGCTGAGAAGGTGCTGCCAAGAGATCGTGAGGGCCAGCATCAACCTTGATTCCTGGCTACTTCAGTGCCTAAGCCCCACGTGGAAGGTGGCCTCTTCGGAGCTTGGCTCCGATGAGGGTAAGGGATAGTTCGATGTTAGGTGCGAGCAGAGACACAGTGCTACGGTGTTGATGGGGCTGAGAAGTGGCTGCCAAGAGATCGTAAGGGGCAGCATCAACCTTGATTCCTGGCTACTTCAGTGCCTAAGCCCCCCGTGGAGAGTGGCCTCTTCAGAGCTTGGCTCCGATGAAGGTAAGGGATACGTCGAGGATAACTGGGAGAACCGACAGAGAGCCCCGGTGGTGGTGGGGACCTCAAAGGGCTGCCAGGGCAGGCGAGTGCAACGAACACCCGTCACCTTGGGTCCCTCTGTGTTGGAGCGCCATCTGGTGGGTAGACGTTTCAGAGCCTGGCTCTGATGAAGGTAAGATGTAGGTTGATGTTTAGGTGGGAGACCAAAGAGAAGGGAGCAGGGGTTGGTGGGGCTGAGGAGGGGCTGACAAGAGATCGTGAGGGCCAGCACCAGCCTTCATTCCTGGCCATGTCTACCCCTGAGCCCCATGTGGAGGGTGGCCGCTTCGGAGCTTGTCCCTGATGAGGGTCAGGGCTAGGTTGAGGTTAGGTGGGAGAACCGGCACAGAGCCACGGTGTTGATGGGGCTGCCTAGGGACTGCAAACGGAAGGCGAGGTCCAGCATCAGCCTTGATTCCTGGCTATCTCAGTGCCTAGGGCCCTCGTGGAGGGTGGCCGCTTGGGAGCTTGGCTCTGATGAGGGTAAGGGATGTGTCGAGGATAATAAGGAGAACAGACACAGAGCCCCAGTGTTGGTGGGGCTGAGAAGGGGCTGCCAAGAGATCGTGAGGGCCAGCATCAACCTTGATTCCGGGCTACCTCTATGCCAAGCCCCATGCGGTGCGTGGCTGCTTCAGAGCTTGGCTCTGCTGAGGATAAGGGATATGTCGAGGATAGGTGGAAGAACAGACTCAGAACCCCGGTGTTGGTGGGGCTGAGAAGGGACTGCCAAGAAATCGTGAGGGCCAGCATCAGCCTTGATTCCTGGTTACTTCTGTGCCTGAGCCCCATGAGGTGGGTGGCCGCTTCGGAGCTTAGCTCTGATGAGGGTAAAAGGGATGTGTCGAGGATAATTGGGAGAAGAGACACAGAGCCCTGTGTTGGTGGCGCTGAGAAGGTGCTGCCCAGAGATCGTGAGGGCCAGCATTAGTCTTGGTTCCTGGCTACTTCAGTGCCAAGCCCCATGTGGAGGGTGGCCACTTCGGAGCTTGGCTCCGATGAGGGTCAGGGCTAGGTTGAGGTTAGATGGGAGAACATGTAGAGAGCCCTGGTGTTAGTGGGGATTTCAAAGGGCTGCCAGGGCAGGCGAGTTCAACAGTCAGTCAATCTTGGTTCCATCTGTGTTGGAGCGCCATCTAGTGGGTAGACGTTTTAGACCCTGAATCTGATGAAGGTAAGATGTAGGTTGATGTTTAGGTGGGAGACCATAGAGATGGGGGCAGTTGTTGGTGGGGCTGAGGAGGGGCTGCCAAGGGAAGGTGAGGGCCAGCATGAACCTTAATTCCTGGCTGCTTCTGTGCCTGAGCCCCATTCAGTGTGTGGCCGCTTCGCAGCTTGTCTGTGAAGCAGGTAAGTGCTAGGTAAATATTAGTTGAGAGAATAGAAACAGAGCCCGAGGAAGAAAAGGAGGATGAGAGGAACAAAATCAGAGCCCGTCGAACAAAACCAGAACCCGAGGAACAAAAAGAGAGCCCGAGGAAAAAAACTAGAGACTGAGGAAAAATACCAGGGCCCGAGGAAAAAAACTGAGTCTGAGGAACTAATGGAGAGCTTGAGGAACAAAACCAGAGCCAGAGGAAAAAAACTAGGGCCCGAGGAACAAAAGCAGCCTTCGAGGAAGAAAACCAGAGCCCGAGGAATAAAAGTAGAGCCCGAGGAACAAAAGCAGCCCTAGAGGAAGAAAAACAGAGCCCGAGGAACAAACGAGAGCCCAAGGAACAAAACCAGAGCCTGAGGAAAAAAACCAGAGCCCGAGAGAAAAAAGCAGGGTCCGAGGAACAAAACTAGCCCTCGAGGAAGAAAACCAGAGCCCGAGGAAGAAAACCAGAGCCCGAGGAAGACAACGAGAGCTAGAGGAGCAAAACCACAGCTCGAGGAACAAAACCAGCTCCCAAGGAAAGAAACCAGAGCCCGAGGAACAAAACCAGATCCCGAGGAAGAAAACCAGATCCCGAGGAACAAAACCAGAGCCCAATGAACGAAACCAGAGCCCGAGGAACAAAACCAGATGTAGAGGAGCAAAGCCACAGCTCGAGGAACAGAACAAGAGCCCGAGGAAGTAAACTAGAGCCCGAGGAATAAAACCAGAGACCGACGAAAAAACCAGAGCCTGAGGAACAAAACCAGAGCCAATGAAACTAAAAGAGAGCCCGAGGAACAAAACCAGAGCCCATGGAACAAAACCAGAGCCCGAGTAGAAAAACCAGAGCTGGAGGAACAAAACCAGAGCCCGTGGAACTAAACCAGAGCCCGAGGAACAAAACCAGAGCCCGAGAAAAAAAACACGGGCAGAGGAACTAAAGCAGAGACTGAGAAACAAAACCAGAGCTCGAGGAAGAAAACTAGAGCCCGAGGAACAATACCAGAGACTGAGGAACAAATGGAGGTCTGAGGAACAAAACGAGACCCTTGGAAGCAAACCAGAGCCCGAGGAGCTAAAGCAGAGCTGGAAGACCAAAACCAGAGCTCAAGGAACAAAACTAGCCCTCGAGGAAGAAAACCAGAGCCCGAGGAAGAAAACCAGAGCCCGAGGAAGACAACCAGAGCTAGAGGAGCAAAACCACAGCTCGAGGAAAAAAACCAGTGCCTGAGGAAAGAAACCAGAGCCCATGGAACAAAACCAGAGTACGAGTAGAAATCCAGAGATGTAGGGAAAAAACCACAGCTCATGGAACTAAAACAGAGCCCGAGGAACAAAACCAGAGCCCGTGGAACTAAACCAGAGCCCGAGGAACAAAGCCAGAGCCCGTGGAACTAAACCAGAGCCCGGGGCACAAAACCAGAGACCGAGAAAAAAAAGCAGGGGCAGAGGAACAAAAGCAGAGGCCGAGGAACAAAACCAGAGCTCGAGGAAGAAAACCAGAAGCCGAGAAATTAAACCAGAGCCTGAGGAAGAAAACCAGAGCCCGAGGAACAAAACCAGAGACCGAGAAACAAATGGTGGGCCCGAGGAACAAAACGAGACCCGTGGACCCAAACCAGAGCCCGAGAGGCTAAAGCAGATCTGGAAGAACAAAACTAGAGCCCGGGGAACAAAACCAGTCATCGAGGAAGAAAACCAGAGCCCAAGGAAGACAACAAGAGCTAGAGGAGCAAAACCACAGCTCGAGGAACAAGACCAGAGGCCGAGGAAAGAAACCAGAGCCCGAGGAAGGAAACCAGAGCCCAAGGAACAAAACCAGATCGCGAAGAACAAAAGGAGGGCCCGAGGAATAAAACCAGAGCCCAAAGAACAAAACTAGACCTTGAGGAAGAAAACCAGAGCCCGAGGAGGAAAACCAGAGCCCGAGGAAGACAACGAGAGCTCGAGGAGCAAAACCACAGCTCAAGGAACAGAACCAGTGCCCGAGGAAAGAATCCAGAGCACGAGGAACGAAACCAGATACCAAAGAACAAACCCACAGCTCGAGGAAAAAAACCAGCGCCCGAGGAAGACAACCAGATCCCGAGGAACAAAACCAGAGCCCAATGAAGGAAACCAGATCTCGAGGAACAAAACCAGAGGTAGAGGAGCAAAGCCACAGCTCGAGGAACAAAACAAGAGCCTGAGGAACTAAACTAGAGCCCGAGGAATAAAACCAGAGCCCATGGAACAAAACCAGAGCCCGAGTAGAAAAACCAGAGCTGGAGGAACAAAACCAGAGCCCGTGGAACTAAACCAGAGCCTGAGGAACAGAATCAGAGCCTGTAGAACTAAACCAGAGCCCGAGGAACAAAACTAGCCCTCGAGGAAGAAAACCAGAGCCCGAGGAAGACAACCAGAGGTAGAGGAGCAAAACCACAGCTCGAGGAAGAAAACCAGTGCCCGAGGGAAGAAACCAGAGCTCGAGGAACGAAACCAGAGCCCGAGGAACAAAACCAGATCCCAAAGAACAAAAAGGAGGGCCCGAGGAATAAAACCAGAGCCCGAGGAACAAAACTAGCCCTCGAGGAAGAAAACCAGAGCCCGAGGAAGACAACGAGAGCTAGAGGAGCAAAACCACAGCTCGAGGAACAAAAACACAGCCCTAGGAAAGAATCCAGAGCCCGAGGAACAAAACCAGATCCCGAAGAACAAAAGGAGGGCCTGCGGAATAAAACCAGACCCCGAGGAACAAAACTAGCCCTCGAGGAAGAAAACCAGAGCCCGAGGAGGAAAACCAGAGCCCGAGGAAGACAACGAGAGCTAGAGGAGCAAAACCACAGCTCGAGGAACAGAACCAGTGCCCGAGGAAAGAAACCAGAGCACGAGGAACGAAACCAGATACCAAAGAACAAAACCACAGCTCGAGGAACAAAACCAGCGCCCGAGAAAGAAAACCAGATCCCGAGGAACAAAACCAGAGCCCAATGAACGAAACCAGATCGTGAGGAACAAAACCAGAGCTAGAGGAGCAAAGCCACAGCTCGAGGAACGAAACAAGAGCCCGAGGAACTAAACTAGAGCCCGAGGAATAAAACCAGAGCCCGACGAACAAAACAAGAGCCTGAGGAACAAAACCAGAGCCAATGAATCTAAACGAGAGCCCGAGGAACAAAACCAGAGCCCATGGAACAAAACCAGAGCCCGAGTAGAAAAACCAGAGCTGGAGGAACAAAACCAGAGCCCGTGGAACTAAACCAGAGCCCGAGGAACAGAACCAGAGCCCATGGAACTAAACCAGAGCCCGAGGAACAAAACCAGAGCCCGAGAAAAAAAAACACGGGCAGAGGAACTAAAGCAGAGGCTGAGAAACAAAACCAGAGCTCGAGGAAGAAAACTAGAGCACGAGGAATAAAACCAGATCCCGAAGAACAAAAAGGAGGGTCCGAGGAATAAAACCAGAGCCAACGGAACTAAAACATAAGCAGAGCCCATGGAAGAAAACCAGAGCCCGAGTAGAAAAAACAGAGCTGGAGGAACAAAACCAGAGCCAGTGGAACACAACCAGAGACTGTGGAACTAAACCAGAGCCCGAGGAACAGAACCAGAGCCCCAGAAAAAAAAAGCACGGGCAGAGGAACAAAAGCAGAGGCCGAGGAACAAAACCAGAGCTCGAGGAAGAAAATTAGAGCCGAGGAACAAAACCAGAGACTAAGGAACAAATGGAGGGTAGGAGGAACAAATGAGACCCTTGGAAGCAAACCAGAGCCCGAGGAGCTAAAGCAGAGCTGGAAGAACAAAACCAGAGCCCGAGGAACAAAACTAGCCCTCGAGGAAGAAAACCAGAGCCTGAGGAACAAAACCAGAGCTAGAGGAGCAAAACCACAGCTCGAGGAACAAAACAAGAGCCCGAGGAAAGAAACCAGAGCCCGAGGAATAAAACTAGAGCGCGACGAACAAAACGAGAGCCTGAGGAACAAAAACAGAGCCAACGGAACTAAAACAGAGCCCGAGGAACAAAACCAGAGCCCATGGAACAAAACCAGAGCCCGAGTAGAAAAACCAGAGCTGGAGGAACAAAACCAGAGCCCGTGGAACTAAACCAGAGCCCGAGGAACAGAACCAGAGCCTGTGGAACTTAACCAGAGCCCGAGGAAGAAAACCAGAGCCCCAGAAAAAAAAACACGGGCAGAGGAACAAAAGCAGAGGCCGAGGAACAAAACCAGAGCTCGAGGAAGAAAACTAGAGCCCGAGGAACAAAACCAGAGACTGAGGAAGAAACGAAGGGTCCGAGGAACAAAACGAGACCCTTGGAAGCAAACCAGAGCCCGAGGAGCTAAAGCAGAGCTGGAAGAACAAAACCAGAGCCCGAGGAACAAAACTAGCCCTCGAGGAAGAAAACCAGAGCCCGAGGAAAGAAACCAGAGCACGAGGAATAAAACCAGAGCGCGACGAACAAAATGAGATCCTGAGGAACAAAACCAGAGCCAACGGAACTAAAACAGAGCCCGAGGTACAAAACCAGAGCCCATGGAACAAAACCAGAGCCCGAGTAGAAAAACCAGAGCTGGAGGAACAAAACCAGAGCCCGTGGAACTGAACCAGAGCCCGAGGAACAGAACCAGAGACTGTGGAATTAAACCAGAGACCGAGGAAGAAAACCAGAGCCCCCCAAAAAAAAAGCACGGGCAGAGGAACAAAATCAGAGGCCGAGGAACAAAACCAGAGCTCGAGGAAGAAAACTAGAGCCCGAGGAACAAAACCAGAGACTGAGGAACAAATGGAGGTCCGAGGAACAAAACGAGACCCTTGGAAGCAAACCAGAGCCCGAGGAGCTAAAGCAGAGCTGGAAGAACAAAACCAGAGCCCGAGGAACAAAACTAGCCCTCGAGGAAGAAAACCAGAGCCCGAGGAAGACAACCAGAGCTAGAGGAGCAAAACCACAGCTCGAGGAACAAAACCAGTGCCCGAAGAAAGAAACTAGAGCCCGAGGAACGAAACCAGAGCCCGAGGAACAAAACCAGATCACGAAGAACAAAAGGAGGCCCCAAGGAACAAAACCAGAGCCCGTGGAATTATACGAGAGCCTGGGGAACAAAACCAGAGCCTGAGGAACAAAACCAGAGCCAATGGAACTAAAACAGATCTCGAGGAACAAAACTAGAACCCGAGAAATTAAACCAGAGCCTGAGGAAGAAAACCAGAGCCCGAGGAACAAAACCAGAGCCCGTGGAACTAAACCAGAGCCCGAGGAACACAACCAGAGACTGTGGAACTAAACCAGAGCCCGAGGAACAAAACCAGAGCCCCAGAAAAAAAAAGCACGGGCAGAGGAACAAAAGCAGAGGACGAGGAACAAAACCAGAGCTCGAGGAAGAAAATTAGAGCCCGAGGAACAAAACCAGAGACTAAGGAACAAATGGAGGGTAGGAGGAACAAATGAGACCCTTGGAAGCAAACCAGAGCCCGAGGAGCTAAAGCAGAGCTGGAAGAACAAATCCAGAGCCCGAGGAACAAAACTAGCCCTCGAGGAAGAAAACCAGAGCCTGAGGAACAAAACCAGAGCTAGAGGAGCAAAACCACAGCTCGAGGAATAAAAGAAGAGCCCGAGGAAAGAAACCAGAGCCCGAGGAATAAAACTAGAGCGCGACGAACAAAACGAGAGCCTGAGGAACAAAAACAGAGCCAACGGAACTAAAACAGAGCCCGAGGAACAAAACCAGAGCCCATGGAACAAAACCAGAGCCCGAGTAGAAAAACCAGAGCTGGAGGAACAAAACCAGAGCCCGTGGAACTAAACCAGAGCCCGAGGAACAGAACCAGAGCCCGTGGAACTAACCCAGAGCCCGAGGAAAAAAACCAGAGGCTGAGAAAAAAAAAAACAGGCAGAGGAAAAAAAGCAGAGGCCGAGGAACAAAACCAGAGCTCGAGGAAGAAAACTAGAGCCCGAGGAACAAAACCAGAGACTGAGGAACAAACGGAAGTCCGAGGAACAAAACGAGACCCTTGGAAGCAAACCAGAGCCCGAGGAGCTAAAGCAGAGCTGGAAGAACAAAACCAGAGCCCGAGGAACAAAACTAGCCCTCGAGGAAGAAAACCAGAGCCCGAGGAAGACAACCAGAGCTAGAGGAGCAAAACGACAGCTCGAGGAACAAATCCAGCGCCCGTGGAAAGAAACCAGAGCCCGAGGAACGAAACCAGAGCCCGAGGAACAAAACCAGATCCCGAAGAACAAAAAGGAGGGCCCGAGGAATAAAACCAGAGCCCGAGGAAAAAAACTAGCCCTCGAGGAAGAAAACCAGAGCCCGACGAAGAAAACGAGAGCTAGAGGAGCAAAACCACAGCTCGAGGAACAAAACCAGAGCCCTAGGAAAGAATCCAGAGCCCGAGGAACAAAACCAGATCCCGAAGAACAAAAGGAGGGCCTGCGGAATAAAACCAGACCCCGAGGAACAAAACTAGCCCTCGAGGAAGAAAACCAGAGCCCGAGGAGGAAAACCAGAGCCCGAGGAAGACAACGAGAGCTAGAGGAGCAAAACCACAGCTCGAGGAACAGAACCAGTGCCCGAGGAAAGAAACCAGAGCACGAGGAACGAAACCAGATACCAAAGAACAAAACCACAGCTCGAGGAACAAAACCAGCGCCCGAGAAAGAAAACCAGATCCCGAGGAACAAAACCAGAGCCCAATGAACGAAACCAGATCGTGAGGAACAAAACCAGAGCTAGAGGAGCAAAGCCACAGCTCGAGGAACGAAACAAGAGCCCGAGGAACTAAACTAGAGCCCGAGGAATAAAACCAGAGCCCGACGAACAAAACAAGAGCCTGAGGAACAAAACCAGAGCCAATGAATCTAAACGAGAGCCCGAGGAACAAAACCAGAGCCCATGGAACAAAACCAGAGCCCGAGTAGAAAAACCAGAGCTGGAGGAACAAAACCAGAGCCCGTGGAACTAAACCAGAGCCCGAGGAACAGAACCAGAGCCCATGGAACTAAACCAGAGCCCGAGGAACAAAACCAGAGCCCGAGAAAAAAAAACACGGGCAGAGGAACTAAAGCAGAGGCTGAGAAACAAAACCAGAGCTCGAGGAAGAAAACTAGAGCACGAGGAATAAAACCAGATCCCGAAGAACAAAAAGGAGGGTCCGAGGAATAAAACCAGAGCCAACGGAACTAAAACATAAGCAGAGCCCATGGAAGAAAACCAGAGCCCGAGTAGAAAAAACAGAGCTGGAGGAACAAAACCAGAGCCAGTGGAACACAACCAGAGACTGTGGAACTAAACCAGAGCCCGAGGAACAGAACCAGAGCCCCAGAAAAAAAAAGCACGGGCAGAGGAACAAAAGCAGAGGCCGAGGAACAAAACCAGAGCTCGAGGAAGAAAATTAGAGCCGAGGAACAAAACCAGAGACTAAGGAACAAATGGAGGGTAGGAGGAACAAATGAGACCCTTGGAAGCAAACCAGAGCCCGAGGAGCTAAAGCAGAGCTGGAAGAACAAAACCAGAGCCCGAGGAACAAAACTAGCCCTCGAGGAAGAAAACCAGAGCCTGAGGAACAAAACCAGAGCTAGAGGAGCAAAACCACAGCTCGAGGAACAAAACAAGAGCCCGAGGAAAGAAACCAGAGCCCGAGGAATAAAACTAGAGCGCGACGAACAAAACGAGAGCCTGAGGAACAAAAACAGAGCCAACGGAACTAAAACAGAGCCCGAGGAACAAAACCAGAGCCCATGGAACAAAACCAGAGCCCGAGTAGAAAAACCAGAGCTGGAGGAACAAAACCAGAGCCCGTGGAACTAAACCAGAGCCCGAGGAACAGAACCAGAGCCTGTGGAACTTAACCAGAGCCCGAGGAAGAAAACCAGAGCCCCAGAAAAAAAAACACGGGCAGAGGAACAAAAGCAGAGGCCGAGGAACAAAACCAGAGCTCGAGGAAGAAAACTAGAGCCCGAGGAACAAAACCAGAGACTGAGGAAGAAACGAAGGGTCCGAGGAACAAAACGAGACCCTTGGAAGCAAACCAGAGCCCGAGGAGCTAAAGCAGAGCTGGAAGAACAAAACCAGAGCCCGAGGAACAAAACTAGCCCTCGAGGAAGAAAACCAGAGCCCGAGGAAAGAAACCAGAGCACGAGGAATAAAACCAGAGCGCGACGAACAAAATGAGATCCTGAGGAACAAAACCAGAGCCAACGGAAATAAAACAGAGCCCGAGGTACAAAACCAGAGCCCATGGAACAAAACCAGAGCCCGAGTAGAAAAACCAGAGCTGGAGGAACAAAACCAGAGCCCGTGGAACTGAACCAGAGCCCGAGGAACAGAACCAGAGACTGTGGAATTAAACCAGAGACCGAGGAAGAAAACCAGAGCCCCCCAAAAAAAAAGCACGGGCAGAGGAACAAAATCAGAGGCCGAGGAACAAAACCAGAGCTCGAGGAAGAAAACTAGAGCCCGAGGAACAAAACCAGAGACTGAGGAACAAATGGAGGTCCGAGGAACAAAACGAGACCCTTGGAAGCAAACCAGAGCCCGAGGAGCTAAAGCAGAGCTGGAAGAACAAAACCAGAGCCCGAGGAACAAAACTAGCCCTCGAGGAAGAAAACCAGAGCCCGAGGAAGACAACCAGAGCTAGAGGAGCAAAACCACAGCTCGAGGAACAAAACCAGTGCCCGAAGAAAGAAACTAGAGCCCGAGGAACGAAACCAGAGCCCGAGGAACAAAACCAGATCACGAAGAACAAAAGGAGGCCCCAAGGAACAAAACCAGAGCCCGTGGAATTATACGAGAGCCTGGGGAACAAAACCAGAGCCTGAGGAACAAAACCAGAGCCAATGGAACTAAAACAGATCTCGAGGAACAAAACTAGAACCCGAGAAATTAAACCAGAGCCTGAGGAAGAAAACCAGAGCCCGAGGAACAAAACCAGAGCCCGTGGAACTAAACCAGAGCCCGAGGAACACAACCAGAGACTGTGGAACTAAACCAGAGCCCGAGGAACAAAACCACATCCCCAGAAAAAAAAAGCACGGGCAGAGGAACAAAAGCAGAGGACGAGGAACAAAACCAGAGCTCGAGGAAGAAAATTAGAGCCCGAGGAACAAAACCAGAGACTAAGGAACAAATGGAGGGTAGGAGGAACAAATGAGACCCTTGGAAGCAAACCAGAGCCCGAGGAGCTAAAGCAGAGCTGGAAGAACAAAACCAGAGCCCGAGGAACAAAACTAGCCCTCGAGGAAGAAAACCAGAGCCTGAGGAACAAAACCAGAGCTAGAGGAGCAAAGCCACAGCTCGAGGAATAAAAGAAGAGCCCGAGGAAAGAAACCAGAGCCCGAGGAATAAAACTAGAGCGCGACGAACAAAACGAGAGCCTGAGGAACAAAAACAGAGCCAACGGAACTAAAACAGAGCCCGAGGAACAAAACCAGAGCCCATGGAACAAAACCAGAGCCCGAGTAGAAAAACCAGAGCTGGAGGAACAAAACCAGAGCCCGTGGAACTAAACCAGAGCCCGAGGAACAGAACCAGAGCCCGTGGAACTAACCCAGAGCCCGAGGAAAAAAACCAGAGGCTGAGAAAAAAAAAAACAGGCAGAGGAAAAAAAGCAGAGGCCGAGGAACAAAACCAGAGCTCGAGGAAGAAAACTAGAGCCCGAGGAACAAAACCAGAGACTGAGGAACAAACGGAAGTCCGAGGAACAAAACGAGACCCTTGGAAGCAAACCAGAGCCCGAGGAGCTAAAGCAGAGCTGGAAGAACAAAACCAGAGCCCGAGGAACAAAACTAGCCCTCGAGGAAGAAAACCAGAGCCCGAGGAAGACAACCAGAGCTAGAGGAGCAAAACGACAGCTCGAGGAACAAATCCAGCGCCCGTGGAAAGAAACCAGAGCCCGAGGAACGAAACCAGAGCCCGAGGAACAAAACCAGATCCCGAAGAACAAAAAGGAGGGCCCGAGGAATAAAACCAGAGCCCGAGGAAAAAAACTAGCCCTCGAGGAAGAAAACCAGAGCCCGACGAAGAAAACGAGAGCTAGAGGAGCAAAACCACAGCTCGAGGAACAAAACCAGAGCCCGAGGAAAGAATCCAGAGCCCGAGGAACGAAACCAGAGCCCGAGGAACAAAACGAGATCGCGAAGAACAAAAGGAGGCCCCGAGGAACAAAACCAGAGCCCGTGGAATTATACGAGAGCCTGGGGAACAAAACCAGAGCCCGAGGAAAAAACCAGAGCCTGAGGAACAAAACCAGAGCCAATGGAACTAAAACAGAGCTCGAGGAACAAAACTAGAACCCGAGAAATTAAACCAGAGCCTGAGGAAGAAAACCAGAGCCCGAGGAACAAAACCAGAGACCGAGAAACAAATGGTGGGCCCGAGGAACAAAACGAGACCCGTGGACCCAAACCAGAGCCCGAGAGGCTAAAGCAGATCTGGAAGAACAAAACTAGAGCCCGGGGAACAAAACCAGCGCCCGAGGAAGAAAACCAGAGCCCGAGGAAGACAACGAGAGCTAGAGGAGCAAAACCACAGCTCGAGGAACAAGACCAGAGGCCGAGGAAAGAAACCAGAGCCCGAGGAAGGAAACCAGAGCCCAAGGAACAAAACCAGATCCTGAAGAACAAAAGGAGGGCCCGAGGAATAAAACCAGAGCCCAAAGAACAAAACTAGCCCTTGAGGAAGAAAACCAGAGCCCGAGGAAGAAAACCAGAGCCCGAGGAAGACAACGAGAGCTAGAGGAGCAAAACCACAGCTCGAGGAACAGAACCAGTGCCCGAGGAAAGAATCCAGAGCACGAGGAACGAAACCAGATACCAAAGAACAAAACCACAGCTCGAGGAACAAAACCAGCGCCCGAGAAAGAAAACCAGATCCCGAGGAACAAAACCAGAGCCCAATGAACGAAACCAGATCGTGAGGAACAAATCCAGAGCTAGAGGAGCAAAGCCACAGCTCGAGGAACGAAACAAGAGCCCGAGGAACTAAACTAGAGCCCGAGGAATAAAACCAGAGCCCGACGAACAAAACAAGAGCCTGAGGAACAAAACCAGAGCCAATGAATCTAAACGAGAGCTCGAGGAACAAAACCAGAGCCCATGGAACAAAACCAGAGCCCGAGTAGAAAAACCAGAGCTGGAGGAACAAAACCAGAGCCCGTGGAACTAAACCAGAGCCCGAGGAACAGAACCAGAGCCTGTGGAACTTAACCAGAGCCCGAGGAAGAAAACCAGAGCCCCAGGAAAAAAAACACGGGCAGAGGAACAAAAGCAGAGGCCGAGGAACAAAACCAGAGCTCGAGGAAGAAAACTAGAGCCCGAGGAACAAAACCAGAGACTGAGGAAGAAACGAAGGGTCCGAGGAACAAAACGAGACCCTTGGAAGCAAACCAGAGCCCGAGGAGCTAAAGCAGAGCTGGAAGAACAAAACCAGAGCCCGAGGAACAAAACTAGCCCTCGAGGAAGAAAACCAGAGCCCGAGGAAAGAAACCAGAGCACGAGGAATAAAACCAGAGCGCGACGAACAAAACGAGATCCTGAGGAACAAAACCAGAGCCAACGGAACTAAAACAGAGCCCGAGGTACAAAACCAGAGCCCATGGAACAAAACCAGAGCCCGAGTAGAAAAACCAGAGCTGGAGGAACAAAACCAGAGCCCGTGGAACTGAACCAGAGCCCGAGGAACAGAACCAGAGACTGTGGAACTAAACCAGAGACCGAGGAAGAAAACCAGAGCCCCCCAAAAAAAAAGCACGGGCAGAGGAACAAAATCAGAGGCCGAGGAACAAAACCAGAGACTGAGGAACAAATGGAGGTCCGAGGAACAAAACGAGACCCTTGGAAGCAAACCAGAGCCCGAGGAGCTAAAGCAGAGCTGGAAGAACAAAACCAGAGCCCGAGGAACAAAACTAGCCCTCGAGGAAGAAAACCAGAGCCCGAGGAAGACAACCAGAGCTAGAGGAGCAAAACCACAGCTCGAGGAACAAAACCAGTGCCCGAAGAAAGAAACTAGAGCCCGAGGAACGAAACCAGAGCCCGAGGAACAAAACCAGATCACGAAGAACAAAAGGAGGCCCCAAGGAACAAAACCAGAGCCCGTGGAATTATACGAGAGCCTGGGGAACAAAACCAGAGCCTGAGGAACAAAACCAGAGCCAATGGAACTAAAACAGATCTCGAGGAACAAAACTAGAACCCGAGAAATTAAACCAGAGCCTGAGGAAGAAAACCAGAGCCCGAGGAACAAAACCAGAGCCCGTGGAACTAAACCAGAGCCCGAGGAACACAACCAGAGACTGTGGAACTAAACCAGAGCCCGAGGAACAAAACCAGAGCCCCAGAAAAAAAAAGCACGGGCAGAGGAACAAAAGCAGAGGACGAGGAACAAAACCAGAGCTCGAGGAAGAAAATTAGAGCCCGAGGAACAAAACCAGAGACTAAGGAACAAATGGAGGGTAGGAGGAACAAATGAGACCCTTGGAAGCAAACCAGAGCCCGAGGAGCTAAAGCAGAGCTGGAAGAACAAAACCAGAGCCCGAGGAACAAAACTAGCCCTCGAGGAAGAAAACCAGAGCCTGAGGAACAAAACCAGAGCTAGAGGAGCAAAACCACAGCTCGAGGAATAAAAGAAGAGCCCGAGGAAAGAAACCAGAGCCCGAGGAATAAAACTAGAGCGCGACGAACAAAACGAGAGCCTGAGGAACAAAAACAGAGCCAACGGAACTAAAACAGAGCCCGAGGAACAAAACCAGAGCCCATGGAACAAAACCAGAGCCCGAGTAGAAAAACCAGAGCTGGAGGAACAAAACCAGAGCCCGTGGAACTAAACCAGAGCCCGAGGAACAGAACCAGAGCCCGTGGAACTAACCCAGAGCCCGAGGAAAAAAACCAGAGGCTGAGAAAAAAAAACACGGGCAGAGGAACAAAAGCAGAGGCCGAGGAACAAAACCAGAGCTCGAGGAAGAAAACTAGAGCCCGAGGAACAAAACCAGAGACTGAGGAACAAACGGAAGTCCGAGGAACAAAACGAGACCCTTGGAAGCAAACCAGAGCCCGAGGAGCTAAAGCAGAGCTGGAAGAACAAAACCAGAGCCCGAGGAACAAAACTAGTCCTCGAGGAAGAAAACCAGAGCCCGAGGAAGACAACCAGAGCTAGAGGAGCAAAACGACAGCTCGAGGAACAAATCCAGCGCCCGTGGAAAGAAACCAGAGCCCGAGGAACGAAACCAGAGCCCGAGGAACAAAACCAGATCCCGAAGAACAAAAAGGAGGGCCCGAGGAATAAAACCAGAGCCCGAGGAAAAAAACTAGCCCTCGAGGAAGAAAACCAGAGCCCGACGAAGAAAACGAGAGCTAGAGGAGCAAAACCACAGCTCGAGGAACAAAACCAGAGCCCGAGGAAAGAATCCAGAGCCCGAGGAACGAAACCAGAGCCCGAGGAACAAAACGAGATCGCGAAGAACAAAAGGAGGCCCCGAGGAACAAAACCAGAGCCCGTGGAATTATACGAGAGCCTGGGGAACAAAACCAGAGCCCGAGGAAAAAACCAGAGCCTGAGGAACAAAACCAGAGCCAATGGAACTAAAACAGAGCTCGAGGAACAAAACTAGAACCCGAGAAATTAAACCAGAGCCTGAGGAAGAAAACCAGAGCCCGAGGAACAAAACCAGAGACCGAGAAACAAATGGTGGGCCCGAGGAACAAAACGAGACCCGTGGACCCAAACCAGAGCCCGAGAGGCTAAAGCAGATCTGGAAGAACAAAACTAGAGCCCGGGGAACAAAACCAGCGCCCGAGGAAGAAAACCAGAGCCCGAGGAAGACAACGAGAGCTAGAGGAGCAAAACCACAGCTCGAGGAACAAGACCAGAGGCCGAGGAAAGAAACCAGAGCCCGAGGAAGGAAACCAGAGCCCAAGGAACAAAACCAGATCCTGAAGAACAAAAGGAGGGCCCGAGGAATAAAACCAGAGCCCAAAGAACAAAACTAGCCCTTGAGGAAGAAAACCAGAGCCCGAGGAAGAAAACCAGAGCCCGAGGAAGACAACGAGAGCTAGAGGAGCAAAACCACAGCTCGAGGAACAGAACCAGTGCCCGAGGAAAGAATCCAGAGCACGAGGAACGAAACCAGATACCAAAGAACAAAACCACAGCTCGAGGAACAAAACCAGCGCCCGAGAAAGAAAACCAGATCCCGAGGAACAAAACCAGAGCCCAATGAACGAAACCAGATCGTGAGGAACAAATCCAGAGCTAGAGGAGCAAAGCCACAGCTCGAGGAACGAAACAAGAGCCCGAGGAACTAAACTAGAGCCCGAGGAATAAAACCAGAGCCCGACGAACAAAACAAGAGCCTGAGGAACAAAACCAGAGCCAATGAATCTAAACGAGAGCTCGAGGAACAAAACCAGAGCCCATGGAACAAAACCAGAGCCCGAGTAGAAAAACCAGAGCTGGAGGAACAAAACCAGAGCCCGTGGAACTAAACCAGAGCCCGAGGAACAGAACCAGAGCCTGTGGAACTTAACCAGAGCCCGAGGAAGAAAACCAGAGCCCCAGAAAAAAAAACACGGGCAGAGGAACAAAAGCAGAGGCCGAGGAACAAAACCAGAGCTCGAGGAAGAAAACTAGAGCCCGAGGAACAAAACCAGAGACTGAGGAAGAAACGAAGGGTCCGAGGAACAAAACGAGACCCTTGGAAGCAAACCAGAGCCCGAGGAGCTAAAGCAGAGCTGGAAGAACAAAACCAGAGCCCGAGGAACAAAACTAGCCCTCGAGGAAGAAAACCAGAGCCCGAGGAAAGAAACCAGAGCACGAGGAATAAAACCAGAGCGCGACGAACAAAACGAGATCCTGAGGAACAAAACCAGAGCCAACGGAACTAAAACAGAGCCCGAGGTACAAAACCAGATCATGAAGAACAAAAGGAGGCCCCGAGGAACAAAACCAGAGCCCGTGGAATTATACGAGAGCCTGGGGAACAAAACCAGAGCCTGAGGAACAAAACCAGAGCCAATGGAACTAAAACAGATCTCGAGGAACAAAACTAGAACCCGAGAAATTAAACCAGAGCCTGAGGAAGAAAACCAGAGCCCGAGGAACAAAACCAGAGCCCGTGGAACTAAACCAGAGCCCGAGGAACACAACCAGAGACTGTGGAACTAAACCAGAGCCCGAGGAACAAAACCAGAGCCCCAGAAAAAAAAAGCACGGGCAGAGGAACAAAAGCAGAGGACGAGGAACAAAACCAGAGCTCGAGGAAGAAAATTAGAGCCCGAGGAACAAAACCAGAGACTAAGGAACAAATGGAGGGTAGGAGGAACAAATGAGACCCTTGGAAGCAAACCAGAGCCCGAGGAGCTAAAGCAGAGCTGGAAGAACAAAACCAGAGCCCGAGGAACAAAACTAGCCCTCGAGGAAGAAAACCAGAGCCTGAGGAACAAAACCAGAGCTAGAGGAGCAAAACCACAGCTCGAGGAATAAAAGAAGAGCCCGAGGAAAGAAACCAGAGCCCGAGGAATAAAACTAGAGCGCGACGAACAAAACGAGAGCCTGAGGAACAAAAACAGAGCCAACGGAACTAAAACAGAGCCCGAGGAACAAAACCAGAGCCCATGGAACAAAACCAGAGCCCGAGTAGAAAAACCAGAGCTGGAGGAACAAAACCAGAGCCCGTGGAACTAAACCAGAGCCCGAGGAACAGAACCAGAGCCCGTGGAACTAACCCAGAGCCCGAGGAAAAAAACCAGAGGCTGAGAAAAAAAAAAACAGGCAGAGGAAAAAAAGCAGAGGCCGAGGAACAAAACCAGAGCTCGAGGAAGAAAACTAGAGCCCGAGGAACAAAACCAGAGACTGAGGAACAAACGGAAGTCCGAGGAACAAAACGAGACCCTTGGAAGCAAACCAGAGCCCGAGGAGCTAAAGCAGAGCTGGAAGAACAAAACCAGAGCCCGAGGAACAAAACTAGCCCTCGAGGAAGAAAACCAGAGCCCGAGGAAGACAACCAGAGCTAGAGGAGCAAAACGACAGCTCGAGGAACAAAACGAGCTCCCGAGGAAAGAAACCAGAGCCCGAGGAACGAAACCAGAGCCCGAGGAACAAAACCAGATCCCGAAGAACAAAAAGGAGGGCCCGAGGAATAACACCAGAGCCCGAGGAAAAAAACTAGCCCTCGAGGAAGAAAACCAGAGCCCGACGAAGAAAACGAGAGCTAGAGGAGCAAAACCACAGCTCGAGGAACAAAACCAGAGCCCGAGGAAAGAATCCAGAGCCCGAGGAACGAAACCAGAGCCCGAGGAACAAAACGAGATTGCGAAGAACAAAAGGAGGCCCCGAGGAACAAAACCAGAGCCCGTGGAATTATACGAGAGCCTGGGGAACAAAACCAGAGCCCGAGGAAAAAACCAGAGCCTGAGGAACAAAACCAGAGCCAATGGAACTAAAACAGAGCTCGAGGAACAAAACTAGAACCCGAGAAATTAAACCAGAGCCTGAGGAAGAAAACCAGAGCCCGAGGAACAAAACCAGAGACCGAGAAACAAATGGTGGGCCCGAGGAACAAAACGAGACCCGTGGACCCAAACCAGAGCCCGAGAGGCTAAAGCAGATCTGGAAGAACAAAACTAGAGCCCGGGGAACAAAACCAGCGCCCGAGGAAGAAAACCAGAGCCCGAGGAAGACAACGAGAGCTAGAGGAGCAAAACCACAGCTCGAGGAACAAGACCAGAGGCCGAGGAAAGAAACCAGAGCCCGAGGAAGGAAACCAGAGCCCAAGGAACAAAACCAGATCCTGAAGAACAAAAGGAGGGCCCGAGGAATAAAACCAGAGCCCAAAGAACAAAACTAGCCCTTGAGGAAGGAAACCAGAGCCCGAAGAGGAAAACCAGAGCCCGAGGAAGACAACGAGAGCTAGAGGAGCAAAACCACAGCTCGAGGAACAGAACCAGTGCCCGAGGAAAGAATCCAGAGCACGAGGAACGAAACCAGATACCAAAGAACAAAACCACAGCTCGAGGAACAAAACCAGCGCCCGAGAAAGAAAACCAGATCCCGAGGAACAAAACCAGAGCCCAATGAACGAAACCAGATCGTGAGGAACAAATCCAGAGCTAGAGGAGCAAAGCCACAGCTCGAGGAACGAAACAAGAGCCCGAGGAACTAAACTAGAGCCCGAGGAATAAAACCAGAGCCCGACGAACAAAACAAGAGCCTGAGGAACAAAACCAGAGCCAATGAATCTAAACGAGAGCTCGAGGAACAAAACCAGAGCCCATGGAACAAAACCAGAGCCCGAGTAGAAAAACCAGAGCTGGAGGAACAAAACCAGAGCCCGTGGAACTAAACCAGAGCCCGAGGAACAGAACCAGAGCCTGTGGAACTTAACCAGAGCCCGAGGAAGAAAACCAGAGCCCCAGAAAAAAAAACACGGGCAGAGGAACAAAAGCAGAGGCCGAGGAACAAAACCAGAGCTCGAGGAAGAAAACTAGAGCCCGAGGAACAAAACCAGAGACTGAGGAAGAAACGAAGGGTCCGAGGAACAAAACGAGACCCTTGGAAGCAAACCAGAGCCCGAGGAGCTAAAGCAGAGCTGGAAGAACAAAACCAGAGCCCGAGGAACAAAACTAGCCCTCGAGGAAGAAAACCAGAGCCCGAGGAAAGAAACCAGAGCACGAGGAATAAAACCAGAGCGCGACGAACAAAACGAGATCCTGAGGAACAAAACCAGAGCCAACGGAACTAAAACAGAGCCCGAGGTACAAAACCAGAGCCCATGGAACAAAACCAGAGCCCGAGTAGAAAAACCAGAGCTGGAGGAACAAAACCAGAGCCCGTGGAACTGAACCAGAGCCCGAGGAACAGAACCAGAGACTGTGGAACTAAACCAGAGACCGAGGAAGAAAACCAGAGCCCCCCAAAAAAAAAGCACGGGCAGAGGAACAAAATCAGAGGCCGAGGAACAAAACCAGAGCTCGAGGAAGAAAACTAGAGCCCGAGGAACAAAACCAGAGCCCGAGGAACAAAACTAGCCCTCGAGGAAGAAAACCAGAGCCCGAGGAAGACAACCAGAGCTAGAGGAGCAAAACCACAGCTCGAGGAACAAAACCAGTGCCCGAGGAAAGAAACCAGAGCCCGAGGAACGAAACCAGAGCCCGAGGAACAAAACGAGATTGCGAAGAACAAAAGGAGGCCCCGAGGAACAAAACCAGAGCCCGTGGAATTATACGAGAGCCTGGGGAACAAAACCAGAGCCTGAGGAACAAAACCAGAGCCAATGGAACTAAAACAGATCTCGAGGAACAAAACTAGAACCCGAGAAATTAAACCAGAGCCTGAGGAAGAAAACCAGAGTCCGAGGAACAAAACCAGAGACCGAGAAACAAATGGTGGGCCCGAGGAACAAAACGAGACCCGTGGACCCAAACCAGAGCCCGAGAGGCTAAAGCAGATCTGGAAGAACAAAACCAGAGCCCGGGGAACAAAACCAGCGCCCGAGGAAGAAAACCAGATCCCGAGGAACAAAACCAGAGCCCAATTAAGGAAAACAGATGCCGAGGAACAAAACCAGAGGTAGAGGAGCAAAGCCACAGCTGGAGGAACAAAACAAGAGCCCGAGGAACTAAACTAGAGTCCGAGGAATAAAACCAGAGCCCATGGAACAAAACCAGAGCCCGAGTAGAAAAACCAGAGCTGGAGGAACAAAACCAGAGCCCGTGGAACTAAACCAGAGCCCGAGGAACAGAACCAGAGCCCGTGGAACTAACCCAGAGCCCGAGGAAGAAAACCAGAGCCCGAGAAAAAAAAACACAGGGAGAGGAACAAAAGCAGAGGCCGAGGAACAAAAGCAGAGCTAGAGGAAGAAAACTAGAGCCCGAGGAACAAAACCAGAGACTGAGGAACAAAACTAGCCCTCGAGAAAGAAAACCAGAGACCAAGGAAGACAACGAGAGCTAGAGGAGCAAAACCACAGCTCGAGGAACAAGACCAGAGGCCGAGGAAAGAAACCAGAGCCCGAGGAAGGAAACCAGAGCCCAAGGAAAAAAACCAGATCCTGAAGAACAAAAGGAGTGCCCGAGGAATAAAACCAGAGCCCAAAGAACAAAACTAGCCCTTGAGGAAGAAAACCAGAGCCCGAGGAGGAAAACCAGAGCCCGAGGAAGACAACGAGAGCTAGAGGAGCAAAACCACAGCTCGAGGAACAGAACCAGTGCCCGAGGAAAGAATCCAGAGCCCGAGGAACGAAACCAGATACCGAAGAACAAAACCACAGCTCGAGGAACAAAACCAGCGCCCGAGGAAGAAAACCAGATCCCGAGGAACAAAACCAGAGCCCAATAGAGGAAACCACATCTCGAGGAACAAAACCAGAGGTAGAGGAGCAAAGCCACAGCTCGAGGAACAAAACAAGAGCCTGAGGAATAAAACCAGAGCCCATGGAACAAAACCAGAGCCCGAGTAGAAAAACCAGAGCTGGAGGAACAAAACCAGAGCCCGTGGAACTAAACCAGAGCCCGAGGAACAGAACCAGAGCCCGTGGAACTAACCCAGAGCCTGAGGAAAAAAACCAGAGCCCGAGAAAAAAAAACACAGGGAGAGGAACAAAAGCAGAGGCCGAAAAACAAAACCAGAGCTAGAGGAAGAAAACTAGACCCCGAGGAACAAAACCAGAGACTGAGGAACAAATGGAGGTCCGAGGAACAAAACGAGACCCTTGGAAGCAAACCAGAGCCCGAGGAGCTAAAGCAGAGCTGGAAGAACAAAACCAGAGCCCGAGAAACAAAACTAGCCCTCGAGAAAGAAAACCAGAGCCCGAGGAAGAAAACCAGAGCCCGAGGAACAAAACCAGAACCCGAAGAACAAAAGGAGGGCCCGCGGAATAAAACCAGACCCCGAGGAACAAAACTAGCCCTCGAGGAAGAAAACCAGAGCCCGAGGAGGAAATCCAGAGCCCGAGGAAGACAACGAGAGCTAGAGGAGCAAAACCACAGCTCGAGGAACAAAACCAGCGCCCGAGGAAAGAAACCAGAGCCCGAGGAACGAAACCAGATACCGAAGAGCAAAACTACAGCTCGAGGAACAAAACCAGCGCCCGAGGAAGAAAACCAGAGCCCGAGGAACAAAACCAGAGCCCAATGAACGAAACCAGATCCCGTGGAACAAAACCAGAGGTAGAGGAGCAAAGCCACAGCTTGAGGAACAAAACAAGAGCCCGAGGAACTAAACTAGAGCCCGAGGAATAAAACCAGAGCCCGACGAACAAAACAAGAGCCTGAGGAACTAAACCAGAGCCAATGAATCTAAACGAGAGCCCGAGGAACAAAACCAGAGCCCATGAACAAAACCAGAGCCCGAGTAGAAAAACCAGAGCTGGAGGAACAAAACCAGAGCCCGTGGAACTAAACCAGAGCCCGAGGAACACATCCAGAGACTGTGGAACTAAACCAGAGCCCGAGGAACAAAACCAGAGCCCCAGAAAAAAAAAGCACGGGCAGAGGAACAAAAGCAGAGGACGAGGAACAAAAGCGGAGCTAGAGGAAGAAAACTAGAGCCCGAGGAACAAAACCAGAGACTAAGGAACAAATGGAGGGTAGGAGGAACAAATGAGACCCTTGGAAGCAAACCAGAGCCCGAGGAGCTAAAGCAGAGCTGGAAGAACAAAACCAGAGCCCGAGGAACAAAACTAGCCCTCGAGGAAGAAAACCAGAGCCCGAGGAAGACAACCAGAGCTAGAGGAGCAAAACCACAGCTCGAGGAACAAAACCAGAGCCCGAGGAAAGAAACCAGAGCCTGAGGAACGAAACCAGAGCCCGAGGAACAAAACCAGATCCCGAAGAACAAAAAGGAGGGCCCGAGGAATAAAACCAGAGCCCGAGGAACAAAACTAGCCCTCGAGGAAGAAAAGCAGAGTCCGAGGAAGACAACGAGAGCTAGAGGAGCAAAACCACAGCTCGAGGAAGAAAACCAGAGCCTGAGGAAAGAATCCAGAGCCCGAGGAACGAAACCAGAGCCCGAGGAACAAAACGAGATTGCGAAGAACAAAAGGAGGCCCCGAGGAACAAAACCAGAGCCTGTGGAATTATACGAGAGTCTGAGGAACAAAACCAGAGCCCGAGGAAAAAACCAGAGCCTGAGGAACAAAACCAGAGCCAATGGAACTAAAACAGAGCTCGAGGAACAAAACTAGAACCCGAGAAATTAAACCAGAGCCTGAGGAAGAAAACCAGAGCCCGAGGAACAAAACCAGAGACCGAGAAACAAATGGTGGGCCCGAGGAACAAAACGAGACCCGTGGACCCAAACCAGAGCCCGAGGAGCTAAAGCAGATCTGGAAGAACAAAACCAGAGCCCGGGGAACAAAACCAGCGCCCGAGGAAGAAAACCAGAACCCGAGGAACAAAACTAGAGCCCAATTAAGGAAAACAGATGCCGAGGAACAAAACCAGAGGTAGAGGAGCAAAGCCACAGATGGAGGAACAAAACAAGAGCCCGAGGAACTAAACTAGAGTCCGAGGAATAAAACCAGAGCCCATGGAACAAAACCAGAGCCCGAGTAGAAAAACCAGAGCTGGAGGAACAAAATCAGAGCCCATGGAACTAAACCAGAGCCCGAGGAACAGAACCAGAGCCCGTGGAACTAACCCAGAGCCCGAGGAAGAAAACCAGAGCCCGAGAAAAAAAAACACAGGGAGAGGAACAAAAGCAGAGGCCGAGGAACAAAAGCAGAGCTAGAGGAAGAAAACTAGAGCCCGAGGAACAAAACCAGAGACTGAGGAACAAAACTAGCCCTCGAGAAAGAAAACCAGAGACCGAGGAAGACAACGAGAGCTAGAGGAGCAAAACCACAGCTCGAGGAACAAAACGAGCTCCCGAGGAAAGAAACCATAGCCCGAGGAACAAAACTAGTGCCTGAGGAAAGAAACCAGAGACCGAGGAAGACAACGAGAGCTAGAGGAGCAAAACCACAGCTCGAGGAACAAAACGAGCTCCCGAGGAAAGAAACCAGAGCCCGAGGAACAAAAACAGGTCCCGAAGAACAAAAGGAGGGTCCGAGGAATAAAACAGGACCCCGAGGAACAAAACTAGCCCTCGAGGAAGAATACCAGAGCCCGAGGAAGACAACCAGAGCTAGAGGAGCAAAACCACAGCTCGAGGAACAAAACCAGAGCCCGAGGAAAGAAACCAGAGCCCGAGGAAGAAAACCAGAGCCCGAGGAAGAAAACCAGATCGCGAAGAACAAAAGGAGGGCCCGAGGAATAAAACCAGAGCCCGAGGAACAGAAGTAGCCCTCGAGGAAGAAAAGCAGAGCCCGAGGAACAAAACCAGAGCCCGAGGAGCAAAACCAGATCACGAAGAAGAAAAGGAGGCCCCAAGGAACAAAAGCAGAGCCCGTGGAATTACACTAGAGTCCGAGGAACAAAACCAGAGCCCGAGGAAAAAAACCAGAGCCTGAGGAACAAAACCAGAGCCAATGGAACTAAACCAGAGCTCGAGGAACAAAACCAGAACCCGAGAAAGTAAACCAGAGCCCGAGGAAGAACACCAGAAGCCGAGGAACAAAACCATAGACGGAGGAACAAATGGTGGGCCCGAGGAACAAAACGAGTCCCGTGGACCCAAACCAGAGCCCGAGAAACTAAAGCAGAGCTGGAAGGACAAAACCAGAGCCCGGGGAACAAAACCAGCCCTCGAGGAAGAAAACCAGAGCCCGAGGAAGAAAACCAGAGCCCAAGGAAGACAACCAGAGCTAGAGGAGCAAAACCACAGCTCGAGGAAGAAAACCAGCGCCCAACGAAAGAAACCAGAGCCCGAGGAATGAAAGCAGAGCCCGAGGAACAAAATCAGATCGCGAAGAACAAAAGGAGGCCCCGAGGAACAAAACCAGAGCCCAGGCAACAAAACCAGCCCTCGAGGAAGAAAACCAGAGCCCGAGGAAGAAAACCAGAGCCCGAGGAAGACCACCAGAGCTAGAGGAGCAAAACCACAGCTCGAGGAACAAACCCAGAGCCCGAGGAAAGAAACCAGAGCCTGAGGAACAAAAACAGGTCCTGAAGAACAAAAGGAGGGTCCGAGGAATAAAACGAGACCCCGAGGAACAAAACTAGCCCTCGAGGAAGAATACCAGAGCCCGAAGAAGACAACCAGAGCTAGAGGAGCAAAACCACAGCTCGAGGAACAAAACCAGAGCCCAAATAAAGAAACCAGAGCCCAAGGAATAAAACCAGATCCTGAAGAACAAAACCAGATCGCGAAGAACAAAAGGAGGCCCCGAGGAACAAAACCAGAGCCTGTGGAATTATACTAGAGTCCGAGGAACAAAACCAGAGCCCGAGGAAAAAAAACAGAGACTGAGGAAGAAAACCAGAGCCAATGGAACTAAACCAGAGCTCGAGGAACAAAACCAGAACCCGAGAAATTAAACCAGAGCCCGAGGAAGAAAACCAGAACCCGAGGAACAAAACCAGAGACGGAGGAACAAATGGTGGGCCTGAGGAACAAAACGAGACCCGTGGACCCAAACCAGAGCCCGAGGAGCTAAAGCAGAGCTGGAAGAACAAAACCAGAGCCCGGGGAACAAAACCAGCCCTCGAGGAAGAAAACCAGAGCCCGAGGAAGAAAACCAGAGCCCGAGGAAGACAACCAGAGCTAGAGGAGCAAAACCACAGCTTGAGGAACAAAACCAGAGCCCGAGGAAAGAAACCAGAGCCTGAGGAACAAAAACAGGTCCCAAAGAACAAAAGGAGGGTCCGAGGAATAAAACGAGACCCCGAGGAACAAAACTAGCCCTCGAGGAAGAAAACCAGAGCCCGAGGAAGACAACCAGAGCTAGAGGAGCAAAACCACAGCTCGAGGAACAAAACCAGTGCCCGAAGAAAGAAACTAGAGCCCGAGGAACGAAACCAGAGCCCGAGGAACAAAACCAGATCACGAAGAACAAAAGGAGGCCCCAAGGAACAAAACCAGAGCCCGTGGAATTATACGAGAGCCTGGGGAACAAAACCAGAGCCTGAGGAACAAAACCAGAGCCAATGGAACTAAAACAGATCTCGAGGAACAAAACTAGAACCCGAGAAATTAAACCAGAGCCTGAGGAAGAAAACCAGAGCCCGAGGAACAAAACCAGAGCCCGTGGAACTAAACCAGAGCCCGAGGAACACAACCAGAGACTGTGGAACTAAACCAGAGCCCGAGGAACAAAACCAGAGCCCCAGAAAAAAAAAGCACGGGCAGAGGAACAAAAGCAGAGGACGAGGAACAAAACCAGAGCTCGAGGAAGAAAATTAGAGCCCGAGGAACAAAACCAGAGACTAAGGAACAAATGGAGGGTAGGAGGAACAAATGAGACCCTTGGAAGCAAACCAGAGCCCGAGGAGCTAAAGCAGAGCTGGAAGAACAAAACCAGAGCCCGAGGAACAAAACTAGCCCTCGAGGAAGAAAACCAGAGCCTGAGGAACAAAACCAGAGCTAGAGGAGCAAAACCACAGCTCGAGGAATAAAAGAAGAGCCCGAGGAAAGAAACCAGAGCCCGAGGAATAAAACTAGAGCGCGACGAACAAAACGAGAGCCTGAGGAACAAAAACAGAGCCAACGGAACTAAAACAGAGCCCGAGGAACAAAACCAGAGCCCATGGAACAAAACCAGAGCCCGAGTAGAAAAACCAGAGCTGGAGGAACAAAACCAGAGCCCGTGGAACTAAACCAGAGCCCGAGGAACAGAACCAGAGCCCGTGGAACTAACCCAGAGCCCGAGGAAAAAAACCAGAGGCTGAGAAAAAAAAACACGGGCAGAGGAACAAAAGCAGAGGCCGAGGAACAAAACCAGAGCTCGAGGAAGAAAACTAGAGCCCGAGGAACAAAACCAGAGACTGAGGAACAAACGGAAGTCCGAGGAACAAAACGAGACCCTTGGAAGCAAACCAGAGCCCGAGGAGCTAAAGCAGAGCTGGAAGAACAAAACCAGAGCCCGAGGAACAAAACTAGTCCTCGAGGAAGAAAACCAGAGCCCGAGGAAGACAACCAGAGCTAGAGGAGCAAAACGACAGCTCGAGGAACAAATCCAGCGCCCGTGGAAAGAAACCAGAGCCCGAGGAACGAAACCAGAGCCCGAGGAACAAAACCAGATCCCGAAGAACAAAAAGGAGGGCCCGAGGAATAAAACCAGAGCCCGAGGAAAAAAACTAGCCCTCGAGGAAGAAAACCAGAGCCCGACGAAGAAAACGAGAGCTAGAGGAGCAAAACCACAGCTCGAGGAACAAAACCAGAGCCCGAGGAAAGAATCCAGAGCCCGAGGAACGAAACCAGAGCCCGAGGAACAAAACGAGATCGCGAAGAACAAAAGGAGGCCCCGAGGAACAAAACCAGAGCCCGTGGAATTATACGAGAGCCTGGGGAACAAAACCAGAGCCCGAGGAAAAAACCAGAGCCTGAGGAACAAAACCAGAGCCAATGGAACTAAAACAGAGCTCGAGGAACAAAACTAGAACCCGAGAAATTAAACCAGAGCCTGAGGAAGAAAACCAGAGCCCGAGGAACAAAACCAGAGACCGAGAAACAAATGGTGGGCCCGAGGAACAAAACGAGACCCGTGGACCCAAACCAGAGCCCGAGAGGCTAAAGCAGATCTGGAAGAACAAAACTAGAGCCCGGGGAACAAAACCAGCGCCCGAGGAAGAAAACCAGAGCCCGAGGAAGACAACGAGAGCTAGAGGAGCAAAACCACAGCTCGAGGAACAAGACCAGAGGCCGAGGAAAGAAACCAGAGCCCGAGGAAGGAAACCAGAGCCCAAGGAACAAAACCAGATCCTGAAGAACAAAAGGAGGGCCCGAGGAATAAAACCAGAGCCCAAAGAACAAAACTAGCCCTTGAGGAAGAAAACCAGAGCCCGAGGAAGAAAACCAGAGCCCGAGGAAGACAACGAGAGCTAGAGGAGCAAAACCACAGCTCGAGGAACAGAACCAGTGCCCGAGGAAAGAATCCAGAGCACGAGGAACGAAACCAGATACCAAAGAACAAAACCACAGCTCGAGGAACAAAACCAGCGCCCGAGAAAGAAAACCAGATCCCGAGGAACAAAACCAGAGCCCAATGAACGAAACCAGATCGTGAGGAACAAATCCAGAGCTAGAGGAGCAAAGCCACAGCTCGAGGAACGAAACAAGAGCCCGAGGAACTAAACTAGAGCCCGAGGAATAAAACCAGAGCCCGACGAACAAAACAAGAGCCTGAGGAACAAAACCAGAGCCAATGAATCTAAACGAGAGCTCGAGGAACAAAACCAGAGCCCATGGAACAAAACCAGAGCCCGAGTAGAAAAACCAGAGCTGGAGGAACAAAACCAGAGCCCGTGGAACTAAACCAGAGCCCGAGGAACAGAACCAGAGCCTGTGGAACTTAACCAGAGCCCGAGGAAGAAAACCAGAGCCCCAGAAAAAAAAACACGGGCAGAGGAACAAAAGCAGAGGCCGAGGAACAAAACCAGAGCTCGAGGAAGAAAACTAGAGCCCGAGGAACAAAACCAGAGACTGAGGAAGAAACGAAGGGTCCGAGGAACAAAACGAGACCCTTGGAAGCAAACCAGAGCCCGAGGAGCTAAAGCAGAGCTGGAAGAACAAAACCAGAGCCCGAGGAACAAAACTAGCCCTCGAGGAAGAAAACCAGAGCCCGAGGAAAGAAACCAGAGCACGAGGAATAAAACCAGAGCGCGACGAACAAAACGAGATCCTGAGGAACAAAACCAGAGCCAACGGAACTAAAACAGAGCCCGAGGTACAAAACCAGATCATGAAGAACAAAAGGAGGCCCCGAGGAACAAAACCAGAGCCCGTGGAATTATACGAGAGCCTGGGGAACAAAACCAGAGCCTGAGGAACAAAACCAGAGCCAATGGAACTAAAACAGATCTCGAGGAACAAAACTAGAACCCGAGAAATTAAACCAGAGCCTGAGGAAGAAAACCAGAGCCCGAGGAACAAAACCAGAGCCCGTGGAACTAAACCAGAGCCCGAGGAACACAACCAGAGACTGTGGAACTAAACCAGAGCCCGAGGAACAAAACCAGAGCCCCAGAAAAAAAAAGCACGGGCAGAGGAACAAAAGCAGAGGACGAGGAACAAAACCAGAGCTCGAGGAAGAAAATTAGAGCCCGAGGAACAAAACCAGAGACTAAGGAACAAATGGAGGGTAGGAGGAACAAATGAGACCCTTGGAAGCAAACCAGAGCCCGAGGAGCTAAAGCAGAGCTGGAAGAACAAAACCAGAGCCCGAGGAACAAAACTAGCCCTCGAGGAAGAAAACCAGAGCCTGAGGAACAAAACCAGAGCTAGAGGAGCAAAACCACAGCTCGAGGAATAAAAGAAGAGCCCGAGGAAAGAAACCAGAGCCCGAGGAATAAAACTAGAGCGCGACGAACAAAACGAGAGCCTGAGGAACAAAAACAGAGCCAACGGAACTAAAACAGAGCCCGAGGAACAAAACCAGAGCCCATGGAACAAAACCAGAGCCCGAGTAGAAAAACCAGAGCTGGAGGAACAAAACCAGAGCCCGTGGAACTAAACCAGAGCCCGAGGAACAGAACCAGAGCCCGTGGAACTAACCCAGAGCCCGAGGAAAAAAACCAGAGGCTGAGAAAAAAAAAAACAGGCAGAGGAAAAAAAGCAGAGGCCGAGGAACAAAACCAGAGCTCGAGGAAGAAAACTAGAGCCCGAGGAACAAAACCAGAGACTGAGGAACAAACGGAAGTCCGAGGAACAAAACGAGACCCTTGGAAGCAAACCAGAGCCCGAGGAGCTAAAGCAGAGCTGGAAGAACAAAACCAGAGCCCGAGGAACAAAACTAGCCCTCGAGGAAGAAAACCAGAGCCCGAGGAAGACAACCAGAGCTAGAGGAGCAAAACGACAGCTCGAGGAACAAAACGAGCTCCCGAGGAAAGAAACCAGAGCCCGAGGAACGAAACCAGAGCCCGAGGAACAAAACCAGATCCCGAAGAACAAAAAGGAGGGCCCGAGGAATAACACCAGAGCCCGAGGAAAAAAACTAGCCCTCGAGGAAGAAAACCAGAGCCCGACGAAGAAAACGAGAGCTAGAGGAGCAAAACCACAGCTCGAGGAACAAAACCAGAGCCCGAGGAAAGAATCCAGAGCCCGAGGAACGAAACCAGAGCCCGAGGAACAAAACGAGATTGCGAAGAACAAAAGGAGGCCCCGAGGAACAAAACCAGAGCCCGTGGAATTATACGAGAGCCTGGGGAACAAAACCAGAGCCCGAGGAAAAAACCAGAGCCTGAGGAACAAAACCAGAGCCAATGGAACTAAAACAGAGCTCGAGGAACAAAACTAGAACCCGAGAAATTAAACCAGAGCCTGAGGAAGAAAACCAGAGCCCGAGGAACAAAACCAGAGACCGAGAAACAAATGGTGGGCCCGAGGAACAAAACGAGACCCGTGGACCCAAACCAGAGCCCGAGAGGCTAAAGCAGATCTGGAAGAACAAAACTAGAGCCCGGGGAACAAAACCAGCGCCCGAGGAAGAAAACCAGAGCCCGAGGAAGACAACGAGAGCTAGAGGAGCAAAACCACAGCTCGAGGAACAAGACCAGAGGCCGAGGAAAGAAACCAGAGCCCGAGGAAGGAAACCAGAGCCCAAGGAACAAAACCAGATCCTGAAGAACAAAAGGAGGGCCCGAGGAATAAAACCAGAGCCCAAAGAACAAAACTAGCCCTTGAGGAAGGAAACCAGAGCCCGAAGAGGAAAACCAGAGCCCGAGGAAGACAACGAGAGCTAGAGGAGCAAAACCACAGCTCGAGGAACAGAACCAGTGCCCGAGGAAAGAATCCAGAGCACGAGGAACGAAACCAGATACCAAAGAACAAAACCACAGCTCGAGGAACAAAACCAGCGCCCGAGAAAGAAAACCAGATCCCGAGGAACAAAACCAGAGCCCAATGAACGAAACCAGATCGTGAGGAACAAATCCAGAGCTAGAGGAGCAAAGCCACAGCTCGAGGAACGAAACAAGAGCCCGAGGAACTAAACTAGAGCCCGAGGAATAAAACCAGAGCCCGACGAACAAAACAAGAGCCTGAGGAACAAAACCAGAGCCAATGAATCTAAACGAGAGCTCGAGGAACAAAACCAGAGCCCATGGAACAAAACCAGAGCCCGAGTAGAAAAACCAGAGCTGGAGGAACAAAACCAGAGCCCGTGGAACTAAACCAGAGCCCGAGGAACAGAACCAGAGCCTGTGGAACTTAACCAGAGCCCGAGGAAGAAAACCAGAGCCCCAGAAAAAAAAACACGGGCAGAGGAACAAAAGCAGAGGCCGAGGAACAAAACCAGAGCTCGAGGAAGAAAACTAGAGCCCGAGGAACAAAACCAGAGACTGAGGAAGAAACGAAGGGTCCGAGGAACAAAACGAGACCCTTGGAAGCAAACCAGAGCCCGAGGAGCTAAAGCAGAGCTGGAAGAACAAAACCAGAGCCCGAGGAACAAAACTAGCCCTCGAGGAAGAAAACCAGAGCCCGAGGAAAGAAACCAGAGCACGAGGAATAAAACCAGAGCGCGACGAACAAAACGAGATCCTGAGGAACAAAACCAGAGCCAACGGAACTAAAACAGAGCCCGAGGTACAAAACCAGAGCCCATGGAACAAAACCAGAGCCCGAGTAGAAAAACCAGAGCTGGAGGAACAAAACCAGAGCCCGTGGAACTGAACCAGAGCCCGAGGAACAGAACCAGAGACTGTGGAACTAAACCAGAGACCGAGGAAGAAAACCAGAGCCCCCCAAAAAAAAAGCACGGGCAGAGGAACAAAATCAGAGGCCGAGGAACAAAACCAGAGCTCGAGGAAGAAAACTAGAGCCCGAGGAACAAAACCAGAGCCCGAGGAACAAAACTAGCCCTCGAGGAAGAAAACCAGAGCCCGAGGAAGACAACCAGAGCTAGAGGAGCAAAACCACAGCTCGAGGAACAAAACCAGTGCCCGAGGAAAGAAACCAGAGCCCGAGGAACGAAACCAGAGCCCGAGGAACAAAACGAGATTGCGAAGAACAAAAGGAGGCCCCGAGGAACAAAACCAGAGCCCGTGGAATTATACGAGAGCCTGGGGAACAAAACCAGAGCCTGAGGAACAAAACCAGAGCCAATGGAACTAAAACAGATCTCGAGGAACAAAACTAGAACCCGAGAAATTAAACCAGAGCCTGAGGAAGAAAACCAGAGTCCGAGGAACAAAACCAGAGACCGAGAAACAAATGGTGGGCCCGAGGAACAAAACGAGACCCGTGGACCCAAACCAGAGCCCGAGAGGCTAAAGCAGATCTGGAAGAACAAAACCAGAGCCCGGGGAACAAAACCAGCGCCCGAGGAAGAAAACCAGATCCCGAGGAACAAAACCAGAGCCCAATTAAGGAAAACAGATGCCGAGGAACAAAACCAGAGGTAGAGGAGCAAAGCCACAGCTGGAGGAACAAAACAAGAGCCCGAGGAACTAAACTAGAGTCCGAGGAATAAAACCAGAGCCCATGGAACAAAACCAGAGCCCGAGTAGAAAAACCAGAGCTGGAGGAACAAAACCAGAGCCCGTGGAACTAAACCAGAGCCCGAGGAACAGAACCAGAGCCCGTGGAACTAACCCAGAGCCCGAGGAAGAAAACCAGAGCCCGAGAAAAAAAAACACAGGGAGAGGAACAAAAGCAGAGGCCGAGGAACAAAAGCAGAGCTAGAGGAAGAAAACTAGAGCCCGAGGAACAAAACCAGAGACTGAGGAACAAAACTAGCCCTCGAGAAAGAAAACCAGAGACCAAGGAAGACAACGAGAGCTAGAGGAGCAAAACCACAGCTCGAGGAACAAGACCAGAGGCCGAGGAAAGAAACCAGAGCCCGAGGAAGGAAACCAGAGCCCAAGGAAAAAAACCAGATCCTGAAGAACAAAAGGAGTGCCCGAGGAATAAAACCAGAGCCCAAAGAACAAAACTAGCCCTTGAGGAAGAAAACCAGAGCCCGAGGAGGAAAACCAGAGCCCGAGGAAGACAACGAGAGCTAGAGGAGCAAAACCACAGCTCGAGGAACAGAACCAGTGCCCGAGGAAAGAATCCAGAGCCCGAGGAACGAAACCAGATACCGAAGAACAAAACCACAGCTCGAGGAACAAAACCAGCGCCCGAGGAAGAAAACCAGATCCCGAGGAACAAAACCAGAGCCCAATAGAGGAAACCAGATCTCGAGGAACAAAACCAGAGGTAGAGGAGCAAAGCCACAGCTCGAGGAACAAAACAAGAGCCTGAGGAATAAAACCAGAGCCCATGGAACAAAACCAGAGCCCGAGTAGAAAAACCAGAGCTGGAGGAACAAAACCAGAGCCCGTGGAACTAAACCAGAGCCCGAGGAACAGAACCAGAGCCCGTGGAACTAACCCAGAGCCTGAGGAAAAAAACCAGAGCCCGAGAAAAAAAAACACAGGGAGAGGAACAAAAGCAGAGGCCGAAAAACAAAACCAGAGCTAGAGGAAGAAAACTAGACCCCGAGGAACAAAACCAGAGACTGAGGAACAAATGGAGGTCCGAGGAACAAAACGAGACCCTTGGAAGCAAACCAGAGCCCGAGGAGCTAAAGCAGAGCTGGAAGAACAAAACCAGAGCCCGAGAAACAAAACTAGCCCTCGAGAAAGAAAACCAGAGCCCGAGGAAGAAAACCAGAGCCCGAGGAACAAAACCAGAACCCGAAGAACAAAAGGAGGGCCCGCGGAATAAAACCAGACCCCGAGGAACAAAACTAGCCCTCGAGGAAGAAAACCAGAGCCCGAGGAGGAAATCCAGAGCCCGAGGAAGACAACGAGAGCTAGAGGAGCAAAACCACAGCTCGAGGAACAAAACCAGCGCCCGAGGAAAGAAACCAGAGCCCGAGGAACGAAACCAGATACCGAAGAGCAAAACTACAGCTCGAGGAACAAAACCAGCGCCCGAGGAAGAAAACCAGAGCCCGAGGAACAAAACCAGAGCCCAATGAACGAAACCAGATCCCGTGGAACAAAACCAGAGGTAGAGGAGCAAAGCCACAGCTTGAGGAACAAAACAAGAGCCCGAGGAACTAAACTAGAGCCCGAGGAATAAAACCAGAGCCCGACGAACAAAACAAGAGCCTGAGGAACTAAACCAGAGCCAATGAATCTAAACGAGAGCCCGAGGAACAAAACCAGAGCCCATGAACAAAACCAGAGCCCGAGTAGAAAAACCAGAGCTGGAGGAACAAAACCAGAGCCCGTGGAACTAAACCAGAGCCCGAGGAACACATCCAGAGACTGTGGAACTAAACCAGAGCCCGAGGAACAAAACCAGAGCCCCAGAAAAAAAAAGCACGGGCAGAGGAACAAAAGCAGAGGACGAGGAACAAAAGCGGAGCTAGAGGAAGAAAACTAGAGCCCGAGGAACAAAACCAGAGACTAAGGAACAAATGGAGGGTAGGAGGAACAAATGAGACCCTTGGAAGCAAACCAGAGCCCGAGGAGCTAAAGCAGAGCTGGAAGAACAAAACCAGAGCCCGAGGAACAAAACTAGCCCTCGAGGAAGAAAACCAGAGCCCGAGGAAGACAACCAGAGCTAGAGGAGCAAAACCACAGCTCGAGGAACAAAACCAGAGCCCGAGGAAAGAAACCAGAGCCTGAGGAACGAAACCAGAGCCCGAGGAACAAAACCAGATCCCGAAGAACAAAAAGGAGGGCCCGAGGAATAAAACCAGAGCCCGAGGAACAAAACTAGCCCTCGAGGAAGAAAAGCAGAGTCCGAGGAAGACAACGAGAGCTAGAGGAGCAAAACCACAGCTCGAGGAAGAAAACCAGAGCCTGAGGAAAGAATCCAGAGCCCGAGGAACGAAACCAGAGCCCGAGGAACAAAACGAGATTGCGAAGAACAAAAGGAGGCCCCGAGGAACAAAACCAGAGCCTGTGGAATTATACGAGAGTCTGAGGAACAAAACCAGAGCCCGAGGAAAAAACCAGAGCCTGAGGAACAAAACCAGAGCCAATGGAACTAAAACAGAGCTCGAGGAACAAAACTAGAACCCGAGAAATTAAACCAGAGCCTGAGGAAGAAAACCAGAGCCCGAGGAACAAAACCAGAGACCGAGAAACAAATGGTGGGCCCGAGGAACAAAACGAGACCCGTGGACCCAAACCAGAGCCCGAGGAGCTAAAGCAGATCTGGAAGAACAAAACCAGAGCCCGGGGAACAAAACCAGCGCCCGAGGAAGAAAACCAGAACCCGAGGAACAAAACTAGAGCCCAATTAAGGAAAACAGATGCCGAGGAACAAAACCAGAGGTAGAGGAGCAAAGCCACAGATGGAGGAACAAAACAAGAGCCCGAGGAACTAAACTAGAGTCCGAGGAATAAAACCAGAGCCCATGGAACAAAACCAGAGCCCGAGTAGAAAAACCAGAGCTGGAGGAACAAAATCAGAGCCCATGGAACTAAACCAGAGCCCGAGGAACAGAACCAGAGCCCGTGGAACTAACCCAGAGCCCGAGGAAGAAAACCAGAGCCCGAGAAAAAAAAACACAGGGAGAGGAACAAAAGCAGAGGCCGAGGAACAAAAGCAGAGCTAGAGGAAGAAAACTAGAGCCCGAGGAACAAAACCAGAGACTGAGGAACAAAACTAGCCCTCGAGAAAGAAAACCAGAGACCGAGGAAGACAACGAGAGCTAGAGGAGCAAAACCACAGCTCGAGGAACAAAACGAGCTCCCGAGGAAAGAAACCATAGCCCGAGGAACAAAACTAGTGCCTGAGGAAAGAAACCAGAGACCGAGGAAGACAACGAGAGCTAGAGGAGCAAAACCACAGCTCGAGGAACAAAACGAGCTCCCGAGGAAAGAAACCAGAGCCCGAGGAACAAAAACAGGTCCCGAAGAACAAAAGGAGGGTCCGAGGAATAAAACAGGACCCCGAGGAACAAAACTAGCCCTCGAGGAAGAATACCAGAGCCCGAGGAAGACAACCAGAGCTAGAGGAGCAAAACCACAGCTCGAGGAACAAAACCAGAGCCCGAGGAAAGAAACCAGAGCCCGAGGAAGAAAACCAGAGCCCGAGGAAGAAAACCAGATCGCGAAGAACAAAAGGAGGGCCCGAGGAATAAAACCAGAGCCCGAGGAACAGAAGTAGCCCTCGAGGAAGAAAAGCAGAGCCCGAGGAACAAAACCAGAGCCCGAGGAGCAAAACCAGATCACGAAGAAGAAAAGGAGGCCCCAAGGAACAAAAGCAGAGCCCGTGGAATTACACTAGAGTCCGAGGAACAAAACCAGAGCCCGAGGAAAAAAACCAGAGCCTGAGGAACAAAACCAGAGCCAATGGAACTAAACCAGAGCTCGAGGAACAAAACCAGAACCCGAGAAAGTAAACCAGAGCCCGAGGAAGAACACCAGAAGCCGAGGAACAAAACCATAGACGGAGGAACAAATGGTGGGCCCGAGGAACAAAACGAGTCCCGTGGACCCAAACCAGAGCCCGAGAAACTAAAGCAGAGCTGGAAGGACAAAACCAGAGCCCGGGGAACAAAACCAGCCCTCGAGGAAGAAAACCAGAGCCCGAGGAAGAAAACCAGAGCCCAAGGAAGACAACCAGAGCTAGAGGAGCAAAACCACAGCTCGAGGAAGAAAACCAGCGCCCAACGAAAGAAACCAGAGCCCGAGGAATGAAAGCAGAGCCCGAGGAACAAAATCAGATCGCGAAGAACAAAAGGAGGCCCCGAGGAACAAAACCAGAGCCCAGGCAACAAAACCAGCCCTCGAGGAAGAAAACCAGAGCCCGAGGAAGAAAACCAGAGCCCGAGGAAGACCACCAGAGCTAGAGGAGCAAAACCACAGCTCGAGGAACAAACCCAGAGCCCGAGGAAAGAAACCAGAGCCTGAGGAACAAAAACAGGTCCTGAAGAACAAAAGGAGGGTCCGAGGAATAAAACGAGACCCCGAGGAACAAAACTAGCCCTCGAGGAAGAATACCAGAGCCCGAAGAAGACAACCAGAGCTAGAGGAGCAAAACCACAGCTCGAGGAACAAAACCAGAGCCCAAATAAAGAAACCAGAGCCCAAGGAATAAAACCAGATCCTGAAGAACAAAACCAGATCGCGAAGAACAAAAGGAGGCCCCGAGGAACAAAACCAGAGCCTGTGGAATTATACTAGAGTCCGAGGAACAAAACCAGAGCCCGAGGAAAAAAAACAGAGACTGAGGAAGAAAACCAGAGCCAATGGAACTAAACCAGAGCTCGAGGAACAAAACCAGAACCCGAGAAATTAAACCAGAGCCCGAGGAAGAAAACCAGAACCCGAGGAACAAAACCAGAGACGGAGGAACAAATGGTGGGCCTGAGGAACAAAACGAGACCCGTGGACCCAAACCAGAGCCCGAGGAGCTAAAGCAGAGCTGGAAGAACAAAACCAGAGCCCGGGGAACAAAACCAGCCCTCGAGGAAGAAAACCAGAGCCCGAGGAAGAAAACCAGAGCCCGAGGAAGACAACCAGAGCTAGAGGAGCAAAACCACAGCTTGAGGAACAAAACCAGAGCCCGAGGAAAGAAACCAGAGCCTGAGGAACAAAAACAGGTCCCAAAGAACAAAAGGAGGGTCCGAGGAATAAAACGAGACCCCGAGGAACAAAACTAGCCCTCGAGGAAGAAAACCAGAGCCCGAGGAAGACAACCAGAGCGAGAGGAGCAAAACCACAGCTCGAGGAACAAAACCAGAGCCCGAGGAAAGAAACCAGAGCCCAAGGAAGAAAACCAGAGCCCGAGGAACAAAACCAGATCCCGAAGAACAAAAGGAGGGCCCGAGGAATAAAACCAGAGCCCGAGGAACAAAACTAGCCCTCGAGGAAGAAAAGCAGAGCCCGAGGAAGAAAACCAGAGCCCGAGGAAGAAAACCAGAGCTAGAGGAGCAAAACCACAGCTCAAGGAACAAAACGAGCTCCCGAAGAAAGAAAACAGAGCCCGAGGAACAAAACCAGATCCCGAGGAACAAAACCAGATCGCGAAGAACAAAAGGAGGCCCCGAGGAACAAAACCAGAGCCCGTGGAATTATTCTAGAGTCTGAGGAACAAAACCAGAGCCCAAGGAAAAAAACCAGAGCCTGAGGAACAAAACCAGAGCCAATGGAACTAAAACAGAGCTCGAGGAACAAAACCAGAACCCGAGAAATTAAACCAGAGCCCGAGGAAGAACACCAGAACCCGAGGAACAAAACCAGAGACCGAGGAACACATGGTGGGCCCGAGGAACAAAACGAGACCCGTGGACCCAAACCAGAGCCCGAGGAGCTAAAGCAGAGCTGGAAGAACAAAACCAGAGCCCGGGGAACAAAACCAGCCCTCGAGGAAGAAAACCAGAGCCCGAGGAAGAAAACCAGAGCCCGAGGAAGAAAACCAGAGCTAGAGGAGCAAAACCACAGCTCGAGGAACAAAACGAGCTCCCGAGGAAAGAGACCAGAGCCCGAGGAACTAAACCAGATCCCGAGGAACAAAACCAGATCGCGAAGAACAAAAGGAGGCCCCGAGGAACAAAACCAGAGCCCGTGGAATTATACTAGAGTCCGAGGAACAAAACCAGAGCCCGAGGAAAAAAAACAGAGCCTGAGGAACAAAACCAGAGCCAATGGAACTAAACCAGAGCTCGAGGAACAAAACTAGAACCCGAGAAATTAAACCAGAGCCCGAGGAATAAAACCAGAACCCGAGGAACAAAACCAGAGACCGAGGAACAAATGGTAGGCCCGAGGAACAAAACGAGTCCCGTGGACCCAAACCAGAGCCCGAGAAGCTAAAGCAGAGCTGGAAGGACAAAACCAGAGCCCGGGGAACAAAACCAGCGCCCGAGGAAGAAAACCAGATCCCGAGGAACAAAACCAGAGCCCAATTAAGGAAAACAGATGCCGAGGAACAAAACCAGAGGTAGAGGAGCAAAGCCACAGCTGGAGGAACAAAACAAGAGCCCGAGGAACTAAACTAGAGTCCGAGGAATAAAACCAGAGCCCATGGAACAAAACCAGAGCCCGAGTAGAAAAACCAGAGCTGGAGGAACAAAACCAGAGCCCGTGGAACTAAACCAGAGCCCGAGGAACAGAACCAGAGCCCGTGGAACTAAACCAGAGCCCGAGGAACAAAACCAGAGCCCGAGAAAAAAAAACACGGGCAGAGGAACAAAAGCAGAGGCCGAGGAAGAAAACCAGAGCTCGAGGAAGAAAACTAGAGCACGAGGAATAAAACCAGATCCCGAAGAACAAAAAGGAGGGCCCGAGGAATAAAACCAGAGCCAACGGAACTAAAACATAAGCAGAGCCCATGGAAGAAAACCAGAGCCCGAGTAGAAAAACCAGAGCTGGAGGAACAAAACCAGAGCCAGTGGAACTAAACCAGAGCCCGAGGAACACAACCAGAGACTGTGGAACTAAACCAGAGCCCGAGGAAAAAGACCAGAGCCCAGAAAAAAAAAGCACGGGTAGAAGAACAAAAGCAGAGGCCGAGGAACAAAACCAGAGCTCGAGGAAGAAAATTAGAGCCGAGGAACAAAACCAGAGACTAAGGAACAAATGGAGGGTAGGAGGAACAAATGAGACCCTTGGAAGCAAACCAGAGCCCGAGGAGCTAAAGCAGAGCTGGAAGAACAAAACCAGAGCCCGAGGAACAAAACTAGCCCTCGAGGAAGAAAACCAGAGCCTGAGTAACAAAACCAGAGCTAGAGGAGCAAAACCACAGCTCGAGGAATAAAACAAGAGCCCGAGGAAAGAAACCAGAGCCCGAGGAATAAAACTAGAGCGCGACGAACAAAACGAGAGCCTGAGAAACAAAAACAGAGCCAACGGAACTAAAACAGAGCCCGAGGAACAAAACCAGAGCCCATGGAACAAAACCAGAGCCCGAGTAGAAAAACCAGAGCTGGAGGAACAAAACCAGAGCCCGTGGAACTAAACCAGAGCCCGAGGAACAGAAGCAGAGCCCGTGGAACTAACCCAGAGCCCGAGGAAAAAAACCAGAGGCTGAGAAAAAAAAAAACAGGCAGAGGGAAAAAAGCAGAGGCCGAGGAACAAAACCAGAGCTCGAGGAAGAAAACTAGAGCCCGAGGAACAAAACCAGAGACTGAGGAACAAATGGAGGTCCGAGGAACAAAACGAGACGCTTGGAAGCAAATCAGAGCCCGAGGAGCTAAAGCAGAGCTGGAAGAACAAAACGAGAGCCCGAGGAACAAAACTAGCCCTCGAGGAAGAAAACCAGAGCCCGAGGAAGACAACCAGAGCTAGAGGAGCAAAACGACAGCTCGAGGAACAAAACGAGCTCCCGAGGAAAGAAACCAGAGCCCGAGGAACGAAACCAGAGCCCGAGGAACAAAACCAGATCCCGAAGAACAAAAAGGAGGGCCCGAGGAATAACACCAGAGCCCGAGGAAAAAAACTAGCCCTCGAGGAAGAAAACCAGAGCCCGACGAAGAAAAGGAGAGCTAGAGGAGCAAAACCACAGCTCGAGGAACAAAACCAGAGCCCGAGGAAAGAATCCAGAGCCCGAGGAACGAAACCAGAGCCCGAGGAACAAAACGAGATCGCGAAGAACAAAAGGAGGCCCCGAGGAACAAAACCAGAGCCCGTGGAATTATACGAGAGTCTGAGGAACAAAACCAGAGCCCGAGGAAAAAACCAGAGCCTGAGGAACAAAACCAGAGCCAATGGAACTAAAACAGAGCTCGAGGAACAAAACTAGAACCCGAGAAATTAAACCAGAGCCTGAGGAAGAAAACCAGAGCCCGAGGAACAAAACCAGAGACCGAGAAACAAATGGTGGGCCCGAGGAACAAAACGAGACCCGTGGACCCAAACCAGAGCCCGAGAGGCTAAAGCAGATCTGGAAGAACAAAACTAGAGCCCGGGGTACAAAACCAGCGCCCGAGGAAGAAAACCAGAGCCCGAGGAAGACAACGAGAGCTAGAGGAGCAAAACCACAGCTCGAGGAACAAGACCAGAGGCCGAGGAAAGAAACCAGAGCCCGAGGAAGGAAACCAGAGCCCAAGGAACAAAACCAGATCCTGAAGAACAAAAGGAGGGCCCGAGGAATAAAACCAGAGCCCAAAGAACAAAACTAGCCCTTGAGGAAGAAAACCAGAGCCCGAAGAGGAAAACCAGAGCCCGAGGAAGACAACGAGAGCTAGAGGAGCAAAACCACAGCTCGAGGAACAGAACCAGTGCCCGAGGAAAGAATCAGGAGCCCGAGGAACGAAACCAGATATCAAAGAACAAAACCACAGCTCGAGGAACAAAACCAGCGCCCGAGAAAGAAAACCAGATCCCGAGGAACAAAACCAGAGCCCAATGAACGAAACCAGATCGTGAGGAACAAATCCAGAGCTAGAGGAGCAAAGCCACAGCTCGAGGAACGAAACAAGAGCCCGAGAAACTAAACTAGAGCACGAGGAATAAAACCAGATCCCGAAGAACAAAAAGGAGGGCCCGAGGAATAAAACCAGAGCCAACGGAACTAAAACATAAGCAGAGCCCATGGAAGAAAACCAGAGCCCGAGTAGAAAAACCAGAGCTGGAGGAACAAAACCAGAGCCCGTGGAACTAAACCAGAGCCCGAGGAACACAACCAGAGACTGTGGAACTAAACCGGAGCCCGAGGAAAAAAACCAGAGCCCCAGAAAAAAAAACACGGGCAGAGGAACAAAAGCAGAGGCCGAGGAACAAAACCAGAGCTCGAGGAAGAAAACTAGAGCCCGAGGAACAAAACCAGAGACTGAGGAAGAAACGAAGGGTCCGAGGAACAAAACGAGACCCTTGGAAGCAAACCAGAGCCCGAGGAGCTAAAGCAGAGCTGGAAGAACAAAACCAGAGCCCGAGGAACAAAACTAGCCCTCGAGGAAGAAAACCAGAGCCCGAGGAAAGAAACCAGAGCACGAGGAATAAAACCAGAGCGCGACGAACAAAACGAGATCCTGAGGAACAAAACCAGAGCCAACGGAACTAAAACAGAGCCCGAGGTACAAAACCAGAGCCCATGGAACAAAACCAGAGCCCGAGTAGAAAAACCAGAGCTGGAGGAACAAAACCAGAGCCCGTGGAACTGAACCAGAGCCCGAGGAACAGAACCAGAGACTGTGGAACTAAATCAGAGACCGAGGAAGAAAACCAGAGCCCCCCAAAAAAAAAGCACGGGCAGAGGAACAAAATCAGAGGCCGAGGAACAAAACCAGAGCTCGAGGAAGAAAACTAGAGCCCGAGGAACAAAACCAGAGACTGAGGAACAAATGGAGGTCCGAGGAACAAAACGAGACCCTTGGAAGCAAACCAGAGCCCGAGGAGCTAAAGCAGAGCTGGAAGAACAAAACCAGAGCCCGAGGAACAAAACTAGCCCTCGAGGAAGAAAACCAGAGCCCGAGGAAGACAACCAGAGCTAGAGGAGCAAAACCACAGCTCGAGGAACAAAACCAGTGCCCGAGGAAAGAAACCAGAGCCCGAGGAACGAAACCAGAGCCCAAGGAACAAAACCAGATCACGAAGAACAAAAGGAGGCCCCGAGGAACAAAACCAGAGCCCGTGGAATTATACGAGAGCCTGGGGAACAAAACCAGAGCCTGAGGAACAAAACCAGAGCCAATGGAACTAAAACAGAGCTCGAGGAACAAAACTAGAACCCGAGAAATTAAACCAGAGCCTGAGGAAGAAAACCAGAGCCCGAGGAACAAAACCAGAGACCGAGAAACAAATGGTGGGCCCGAGGAACAAAACGAGACCCGTGGACCCAAACCAGAGCCCGAGAGGCTAAAGCAGATCTGGAAGAACAAAACCAGAGCCCGGGGAACAAAACCAGCGCCCGAGGAAGAAAACCAGATGCCGAGGAACAAAACCAGAGCCCAATTAAGGAAAACAGATGCCGAGGAACAAAACCAGAGGTAGAGGAGCAAAGCCACAGATGGAGGAACAAAACAAGAGCCCGAGGAACTAAACTAGAGTCCGAGGAATAAAACCAGAGCCCATGGAACAAAACCAGAGCCCGAGTAGAAAAACCAGAGCTGGAGGAACAAAACCAGAGCCCGTGGAACTAAACCAGAGCCCGAGGAACAGAACCAGAGCCCGTGGAACTAACCCAGAGCCCGAGGAAGAAAACCAGAGCCCGAGAAAAAAAAACACAGGGAGAGGAACAAAAGCAGAGGCCGAGGAACAAAAGCAGAGCTAGAGGAAGAAAACTAGAGCCCGAGGAACAAAACCAGAGACTGAGGAACAAAACTAGCCCTCGAGAAAGAAAACCAGAGACCAAGGAAGACAACGAGAGCTAGAGGAGCAAAACCACAGCTCGAGGAACAAGACCAGAGGCCGAGGAAAGAAACCAGAGCCCGAGGAAGGAAACCAGAGCGCAAGGAAAAAAAACCAGATCCTGAAGAACAAAAGGAGTGCCCGAGGAATAAAACCAGAGCCCAAAGAACAAAACTAGCCCTTGAGGAAGAAAACCAGAGCCCGAGGAGGAAAACCAGAGCCCGAGGAAGACAACGAGAGCTAGAGGAGCAAAACCACAGCTCGAGGAACAGAACCAGTGCCCGAGGAAAGAATCCAGAGCCCGAGGAACGAAACCAGATACCGAAGAACAAAACCAGAGCCCGAGGAAGAAAACCAGAGCCCGAGGAAGAAAACCAGATCCCGAGGAACAAAACCAGAGCCCAATGAAGGAAACCAGATCTCGAGGAACAAAACCAGAGGTAGAGGAGCAAAGCCACAGCTCGAGGAACAAAACAAGAGCCTGAGGAATAAAACCAGAGCCCATGGAACAAAACCAGAGCCCGAGTAGAAAACCAGAGCTGGAGGAACAAAACCAGAGCCCGTGGAACTAAACCAGAGCCCGAGGAACAGAACCAGAGCCCGTGGAACTAACCCAGAGCCCGAGGAAGAAAACCAGAGCCCGAGAAAAAAAAACACAGGGAGAGGAACAAAAGCAGAGGCCGAGGAACAAAAGTGGAGCTAGAGGAAGAAAACTAGAGCCTGAGGAACAAAACCAGAGACTGAGGAACAAAAATAGCCCTCGAGAAAGAAAACCAGAGACCGAGGAAGACAACCAGAGCTAGAGGAGCAAAACCACAGCTCGAGGAACAAAACGAGCTCCCGAGGAAAGAAACCAGAGCCCGAGGAACAAAACCAGTGCCTGAGGAAAGAAACCAGAGCCCGAGGAAGACAACGAGAGCCTGAGGAAGACAACGAGAGCTAGAGTAGAAAAAACACAGCTCGAGGAACAAAACGAGCTCCCGAGGAAAGAAACCAGAGCCTGAGGAACAAAAACAGGTCCCGAAGAACAAAGGGAGGGTCCGAGGAATAAAACGGGACCCCGAGGAACAAAACTAGCCCTCGAGGAAGAATACCAGAGCCCGAGGAAGACAACCAGAGCTAGAGGAGCAAAACCACAGCTCGAGGAACAAAACCAGAGCCCGAGGAAAGAAACCAGAGCCCGAGGAAGAAAACCAGAGCCCGAGGAAGAAAACCAGATCGCGAAGAACAAAAGGAGGGCCCGAGGAATAAAACCAGAGCCCGAGGAACAGAAGTAGCCCTCGAGGAAGAAAACCAGAGCCCGAGGAGCAAAACCAGATCACGAAGAACAAAAGGAGGCCCCAAGGAACAAAAGCAGAGCCCGTGGAATTATACTAGAGTCCGAGGAACAAAACCAGAGCCCGAGAAAAAAACCAGAGCATGAGGAACAAAAGCAGAGCCCGTGGAATTAAACCAGAGCCCGGGGAAAAAAACCAGAGGCTGAGAAAAAAAAGCAGGGGCAGAGGAACAAAAAAAGAGGCCGAGGAACAATATCAGAGCCCGAGGAAGAAAACCAGAGCCCGAGGAACAAAACCAGAGACCGAGGAAGAAATGGTGGGCCCGAGGAACAAAACGAGACCTGTGGACCCAAACCAGAGCCCGAGGAGCTAAAGCAGAGCTGGAAGAACAAAACCAGAGCCCGAGGAACAAAACTAGTCCTCGAGGAAGAAAACCAGAGCCCGAGGAAGACAACCAGAGCTAGAGGAGCAAAACCACAGCTCAAGGAACAAAACCAGCACCCGAGGAAAGAAACCAGAGCCCGAGGAACGAAACCAGAGCCCGAGGAACAAAACCAGATCCCGAAGAACAAAAAGGAGGGCCCGAGGAATAAAACCAGAGCCCGAGGAACAAAACTAGCCCTCGAGGAAGAAAAGCAGAGCCCGAGGAAGACAACGAGAGCTAGAGGAGCAAAACCACAGCTCGAGGAAGAAAACCAGAGCCTGAGGAAAGAATCCAGAGCCCGAGGAACGAAACCAGAGCCCGAGGAACAAAACGAGATTGCGAAGAACAAAAGGAGGCCCCGAGGAACAAAACCAGAGCCCGTGGAATTATACGAGAGTCTGAGGAACAAAACCAGAGCCCGAGGAAAAAACCAGAGCCTGAGGAACAAAACCAGAGCCAATGGAACTAAAACAGAGCTCGAGGAACAAAACTAGAACCCGAGAAATTAAACCAGAGCCTGAGGAAGAAAACCAGAGCCCGAGGAACAAAACCAGAGACCGAGAAACAAATGGTGGGCCCGAGGAAAAAAACGAGACCCGTGGACCCAAACCAGAGCCCGAGGAGCTAAAGCAGATCTGGAAGAACAAAACCAGAGCCCGGGGAACAAAACCAGCGCCCGAGGAAGAAAACCAGATCCCGAGGAACAAAACCAGAGCCCAATTATGAAAACAGATGCCGAGGAACAAAACCAGAGGTAGAGGAGCAAAGCCACAGCTGGAGGAACAAAACAAGAGCCCGAGGAACTAAACTAGAGTCCGAGGAATAAAAGCAGAGCCCATGGAACAAAACCAGAGCCCGAGTAGAAAAACCAGAGCTGGAGGAACAAAACCAGAGCCCGTGGAACTAAACCAGAGCCCGAGGAACAGAACCAGAGCCCGTGGAACTAACCCAGAGCCCGAGGAAGAAAACCAGAGCCCGAGAAAAAAAAACACAGGGAGAGGAACAAAAGCAGAGGCCGAGGAACAAAAGCGGAGCTAGAGGAAGAAAACTAGAGCCCGAGGAACAAAACCAGAGACTGAGGAACAAAAATAGCCCTCGAGAAAGAAAACCAGAGACCGAGGAAGACAACCAGAGCTAGAGGAGCAAAACCACAGCTCGAGGAACAAAACGAGCTCTCGAGGAAAGAAACCAGAGCCTGAGGAACAAAACCAGTGCCTGAGGAAAGAAACCAGAGCCCGAGGAAGACAACGAGAGCCTGAGGAAGACAACGAGAGCTAGAGGAGAAAAAACACAGCTCGAGGAACAAAACGAGCTCCCGAGGAAAGAAACCAGAGCCCGAGGAAGAAAACCAGAGCCCGAGGAAGAAAACCAGATCGCGAAGAACAAAAGGAGGCCCCGAGGAATAAAACCAGAGCCCGAGGAACAGAAGTAGCCCTCGAGGAAGAAAAGCAGAGCCCGAGGAGCAAATCCAGATCACGAAGAACAAAAGGAGGCCCCAAGGAACAAAAGCAGAGCCCGTGGAATTATACTAGAGTCCGAGGAACAAAACCAGAGCCCGAGAAAAAAACCAGAGCATGAGGAACAAAAGCAGAGCCCGTGGAATTAAACCAGAGCCGGGGGAAAAAAACCAGAGGCTGAGAAAAAAAAGCAGGGGCAGAGGAAAAAAAAAAGAGGCCGAGGAACAAAAGCAGAGCTAGAGGAAGAAAACTAGAGCCCGAGGAACAAAACCAGAGACTGAGGAACAAAACTAGCCCTCGAGAAAGAAAACCAGAGACCAAGGAAGACAACGAGAGCTAGAGGAGCAAAACCACAGCTCGAGGAACAAGACCAGAGGCCGAGGAAAGAAACCAGAGCCCGAGGAAGGAAACCAGAGCGCAAGGAAAAAAACCCAGATCGTGAAGAACAAAAGGAGTGCCCGAGGAATAAAACCAGAGCCCAAAGAACAAAACTAGCCCTTGAGGAAGAAAACCAGAGCCCGAGGAGGAAAACCAGAGCCCGAGGAAGACAACGAGAGCTAGAGGAGCAAAACCACAGCTCGAGGAACAGAACCAGTGCCCGAGGAAAGAATCCAGAGCCCGAGGAACGAAACCAGATACCGAAGAACAAAACCAGAGCCCGAGGAAGAAAACCAGAGCCCGAGGAAGAAAACCAGATCCCGAGGAACAAAACCAGAGCCCAATGAAGGAAACCAGATCTCGAGGAACAAAACCAGAGGTAGAGGAGCAAAGCCACAGCTCGAGGAACAAAACAAGAGCCTGAGGAATAAAACCAGAGCCCATGGAACAAAACCAGAGCCCGAGTAGAAAACCAGAGCTGGAGGAACAAAACCAGAGCCCGTGGAACTAAACCAGAGCCCGAGGAACAGAACCAGAGCCCGTGGAACTAACCCAGAGCCCGAGGAAGAAAACCAGAGCCCGAGAAAAAAAAACACAGGGAGAGGAACAAAAGCAGAGGCCGAGGAACAAAAGTGGAGCTAGAGGAAGAAAACTAGAGCCTGAGGAACAAAACCAGAGACTGAGGAACAAAAATAGCCCTCGAGAAAGAAAACCAGAGACCGAGGAAGACAACCAGAGCTAGAGGAGCAAAACCACAGCTCGAGGAACAAAACGAGCTCCCGAGGAAAGAAACCAGAGCCCGAGGAACAAAACCAGTGCCTGAGGAAAGAAACCAGAGCCCGAGGAAGACAACGAGAGCCTGAGGAAGACAACGAGAGCTAGAGTAGAAAAAACACAGCTCGAGGAACAAAACGAGCTCCCGAGGAAAGAAACCAGAGCCTGAGGAACAAAAACAGGTCCCGAAGAACAAAGGGAGGGTCTGAGGAATAAAACGGGACCCCGAGGAACAAAACTAGCCCTCGAGGAAGAATACCAGAGCCCGAGGAAGACAACCAGAGCTAGAGGAGCAAAACCACAGCTCGAGGAACAAAACCAGAGCCCGAGGAAAGAAACCAGAGCCCGAGGAAGAAAACCAGAGCCCGAGGAAGAAAACCAGATCGCGAAGAACAAAAGGAGGGCCCGAGGAATAAAACCAGAGCCCGAGGAACAGAAGTAGCCCTCGAGGAAGAAAACCAGAGCCCGAGGAGCAAAACCAGATCACGAAGAACAAAAGGAGGCCCCAAGGAACAAAAGCAGAGCCCGTGGAATTATACTAGAGTCCGAGGAACAAAACCAGAGCCCGAGAAAAAAACCAGAGCATGAGGAACAAAAGCAGAGCCCGTGGAATTAAACCAGAGCCCGGGGAAAAAAACCAGAGGCTGAGAAAAAAAAGCAGGGGCAGAGGAACAAAAAAAGAGGCCGAGGAACAATATCAGAGCCCGAGGAAGAAAACCAGAGCCCGAGGAACAAAACCAGAGACCGAGGAAGAAATGGTGGGCCCGAGGAACAAAACGAGACCTGTGGACCCAAACCAGAGCCCGAGGAGCTAAAGCAGAGCTGGAAGAACAAAACCAGAGCCCGAGGAACAAAACTAGTCCTCGAGGAAGAAAACCAGAGCCCGAGGAAGACAACCAGAGCTAGAGGAGCAAAACCACAGCTCAAGGAACAAAACCAGCACCCGAGGAAAGAAACCAGAGCCCGAGGAACGAAACCAGAGCCCGAGGAACAAAACCAGATCCCGAAGAACAAAAAGGAGGGCCCGAGGAATAAAACCAGAGCCCGAGGAACAAAACTAGCCCTCGAGGAAGAAAAGCAGAGCCCGAGGAAGACAACGAGAGCTAGAGGAGCAAAACCACAGCTCGAGGAAGAAAACCAGAGCCTGAGGAAAGAATCCAGAGCCCGAGGAACGAAACCAGAGCCCGAGGAACAAAACGAGATTGCGAAGAACAAAAGGAGGCCCCGAGGAACAAAACCAGAGCCCGTGGAATTATACGAGAGTCTGAGGAACAAAACCAGAGCCCGAGGAAAAAACCAGAGCCTGAGGAACAAAACCAGAGCCAATGGAACTAAAACAGAGCTCGAGGAACAAAACTAGAACCCGAGAAATTAAACCAGAGCCTGAGGAAGAAAACCAGAGCCCGAGGAACAAAACCAGAGACCGAGAAACAAATGGTGGGCCCGAGGAAAAAAACGAGACCCGTGGACCCAAACCAGAGCCCGAGGAGCTAAAGCAGATCTGGAAGAACAAAACCAGAGCCCGGGGAACAAAACCAGCGCCCGAGGAAGAAAACCAGATCCCGAGGAACAAAACCAGAGCCCAATTATGAAAACAGATGCCGAGGAACAAAACCAGAGGTAGAGGAGCAAAGCCACAGCTGGAGGAACAAAACAAGAGCCCGAGGAACTAAACTAGAGTCCGAGGAATAAAAGCAGAGCCCATGGAACAAAACCAGAGCCCGAGTAGAAAAACCAGAGCTGGAGGAACAAAACCAGAGCCCGTGGAACTAAACCAGAGCCCGAGGAACAGAACCAGAGCCCGTGGAACTAACCCAGAGCCCGAGGAAGAAAACCAGAGCCCGAGAAAAAAAAACACAGGGAGAGGAACAAAAGCAGAGGCCGAGGAACAAAAGCGGAGCTAGAGGAAGAAAACTAGAGCCCGAGGAACAAAACCAGAGACTGAGGAACAAAAATAGCCCTCGAGAAAGAAAACCAGAGACCGAGGAAGACAACCAGAGCTAGAGGAGCAAAACCACAGCTCGAGGAACAAAACGAGCTCTCGAGGAAAGAAACCAGAGCCTGAGGAACAAAACCAGTGCCTGAGGAAAGAAACCAGAGCCCGAGGAAGACAACGAGAGCCTGAGGAAGACAACGAGAGCTAGAGGAGAAAAAACACAGCTCGAGGAACAAAACGAGCTCCCGAGGAAAGAAACCAGAGACCGAGGAAGAAAACCAGAGCCCGAGGAAGAAAACCAGATCGCGAAGAACAAAAGGAGGCCCCGAGGAATAAAACCAGAGCCCGAGGAACAGAAGTAGCCCTCGAGGAAGAAAAGCAGAGCCCGAGGAGCAAATCCAGATCACGAAGAACAAAAGGAGGCCCCAAGGAACAAAAGCAGAGCCCGTGGAATTATACTAGAGTCCGAGGAACAAAACCAGAGCCCGAGAAAAAAACCAGAGCATGAGGAACAAAAGCAGAGCCCATGGAATTAAACCAGAGCCCGGGGAAAAAAACCAGAGGCTGAGAAAAAAAAGCAGGGGCAGAGGAACAAAAAAAGAGGCCGAGGAACAATATCAGAGCCCGAGGAAGAAAACCAGAGCCCGAGGAACAAAACCAGAGACCGAGGAACAAATGGTGGGCCCGAGGAACAAAACGAGACCTGTGGACCCAAACCAGAGCCCGAGGAGCTAAAGCAGAGCTGGAAGAACAAAACCAGAGCCCGAGGAACAAAACTAGTCCTCGAGGAAGAAAACCAGAGCCCGAGGAAGACAACCAGAGCTAGAGGAGCAAAACCACAGTTCAAGGAACAAAACCAGCACCCGAGGAAAGAAACCAGAGCCCGAGGAACGAAACCAGAGCCCGAGGAACAAAACCAGATCCCGAAGAACAAAAAGGAGGGCCCGAGGAATAAAACCAGAGCCCGAGGAACAAAACTAGCCCTCGAGGAAGAAAAGCAGAGCCCGAGGAAGACAACGAGAGCTAGAGGAGCAAAACCACAGCTCGAGGAAGAAAACCAGAGCCTGAGGAAAGAATCCAGAGCCCGAGGAACGAAACCAGAGCCCGAGGAACAAAACGAGATTGCGAAGAACAAAAGGAGGCCCCGAGGAACAAAACCAGAGCCCGTGGAATTATACGAGAGTCTGAGGAACAAAACCAGAGCCCGAGGAAAAAACCAGAGCCTGAGGAACAAAACCAGAGCCAATGGAACTAAAACAGATCTCGAGGAACAAAACTAGAACCCGAGAAATTAAACCAGAGCCTGAGGAAGAAAACCAGAGCCCGAGGAACAAAACCAGAGACCGAGAAACAAATGGTGGGCCCGAGGAACAAAACGAGACCCGTGGACCCAAACCAGAGCCCGAGGAGCTAAAGCAGATCTGGAAGAACAAAACCAGAGCCCGGGGAACAAAACCAGCGCCCGAGGAAGAAAACCAGAACCCGAGGAACAAAACCAGAGCACAATTATGAAAAGAGATGCCGAGGAACAAAACCAGAGGTAGAGGAGCAAAGCCACAGCTGGAGGAACAAAACAAGAGCCCGAGGAACTAAACCAGAGCCCGAGGAATAAAACCAGAGCCCATGGAACAAAACCAGAGCCCGAGTAGAAAAACCAGAGCTGGAGGAACAAAACCAGAGCCCGTGGAACTAAACCAGAGCCCGAGGAACAGAACCAGAGCCCGTGGAACTAACCCAGAGCCCGAGGAAGAAAACCAGAGCCCGAGAAAAAAAAACACAGGGAGAGGAACAAAAGCAGAGGCCGAGGAACAAAAGCAGAGCTAGAGGAAGAAAACTAGAGCCCGAGGAACAAAACCAGAGACTGAGGAACAAAACTAGCCCTCGAGAAAGAAAACCAGAGACCGAGGAAGACAACGAGAGCTAGAGGAGCAAAACCACAGCTCGAGGAACAAGACCAGAGGCCGAGGAAAGAAACCAGAGCCCGAGGAAGGAAACCAGAGCCCAAGGAACAAAACAAGATCCTGAAGAACAAAAGGAGGGCCCGAGGAATAAAACCAGAGCCCAAAGAACAAAACTAGCCCTTGAGGAAGAAAACCAGAGCCGAGGAGGAAAACCAGAGCCCGAGGAAGACAACGAGAGCTAGAGGAGTAAAACCACAGCTCGAGGAACAAAACGAGCTCCCGAGGAAAGAAACCAGAGCCCGAGGAACAAAACCAGATCCCGAGGAACAAAACCAGATTGCAAAGAACAAAAGGAGGCCCCAAGGAACAAAACCAGATCCCGAGGAACAAAACCAGATTGCGAAGAACAAAAGGAGGCCCCAAGGAACAAAACCAGAGCCCGTGGAATTATACTAGAGTCTGAGGAACAAAACCAGAGCCCGAGGAAAAAAACCAGAGCCTGAGGAACAAAACCAGAGCCAATGGAACTAAACCAGAGCTCGAGGAACAAAACCAGAACCCGAGAAATTAAACCAGAGCCCGAGGAAGAAAACCAGAACCTGAGGAACAAAACCAGAGACCGAGTAACAAATGGTGGGCCTGAGGAACAAAACGAGACCCGTGGACCCAAACCAGAGCCCGAGCAGCTAAAGCAGAGCTGGAAGAACAAAACCAGAGCCCGGGGAACAAAACCAGCCATCGAGGAAGAAAACCAGAGCTAGAGGAGTAAAACCACAGCTCGAGAAACAAAACCAGAGCCCGAGGAAAGAAACCAGAGCCCGAGGAACAAAAACAGGTCCCGAAGAAGAAAAGGAGGGCCAGAGGAAAAAAACGAGACCTCGAGGAAGAATACCAGAGCCCGAGGAAGACAACCAGAGCCAGAGGAGTAAAACCACAGCTCGAGGAATAAAACCAGAGCCCGAGGAAAGAAACCAGAGCCCGAGGAAGAAAACCAGATCCCGAGGAACAAAACCAGATCCTGAAGAACAAAAGGAGGGCCCGAGGAATAAAACCAGAGCCCGAGGAAAGAAACCAGATCCCGAGAAACAAAAAGCAGATCGCGAAGAACAAAAGGAGGACCCGAGGAACAAAACCAGAGCCCGTGGAATTATACTAGAGTCCGAGGAACAAAACCAGAGCCCGAGGAAAAAAAACAGAGCCTGAGGAACAAAACCAGAGCCAATGGAACTAAAACAGAGCTCGAGGAACAAAACCAGAACCCGAGAAATTAAACCAGAGCCCAAGGAAGAACACCAGAACCTGAGGAACAAAACCATAGACGGAGGAACAAATGGGGGGCCCGAGGAACAAAACGAGTCCCGTGGACCCAAACCAGAGCCCGAGAAGCTAAAGCAGAGCTGGAAGGACAAAACCAGAGCCCGGGGAACAAAACCAGCCCTCGAGGAAGAAAACCAGAGCCCGAGGAAGAAAACCAGAGCCCGAGGAAGACAACCAGAGCTAGAGGAGCAAAACCACAGCTCGAGGAACAAAACCAGCGCCCAACGAAAGAAACCAGAGCCCGAGGATCGAAACCAGAGCCCGAGGAACAAAATCAGATCGCGAAGAACAAAAGGAGGCCCCGAGGAACAAAACCAGAGCCCAGGCAACAAAACCAGCCCTCGAGGAAGAAAACCAGAGCCCGAGGAAGAAAACCAGAGCCCGAGGAAGACAACCAGAGCTAGAGGAGCAAAACCAGATCCCGAGGAACAAAACCAGATCGCGAAGAACAAAAGGAGGCCCCGAGGAACAAAACCAGAGCCCGTGGAATTATACTAGAGTCCGAGGAACAAAACCAGAAACCGAGGAAAAAAAACAGAGCCTGAGGAATAAAACCAGAGCCAATGGAACTAAACCAGAGCTCGAGGAACAAAACCAGAACCCGAGAAAGTAAACCAGATCCCGAGGAAGAATAATAGAACCCGAGGAACAAAACCAGAGACCGAGGAAGAAATGGTGGGCCCGAGGAACAAAACGAGACCCGTGGACCCAAACCAGAGCCCGAGGAGCTAAAGCAGAGCTGGAAGAACAAAACCAGAGCCCGGGGAAAAAAACCAGCCCTCGAGGAAGAAAACCAGAGCCCGAGGAAGGAAACCAGATCCCAAGGAAGACAACGAGAGCTAGAGGAGCAAAACCACAGCTCGAGGAACAAAACCAGAGCCCGAGGAAAGAAACCAGAGCCCGAGGAAGAAAACCAGATCCTGAAGAACCAAAGGAGGGCCCGAGGAATAAAACCAGAGCCTGAGGAACAAAACTAGCCCTCGAGGAAGAAAACCAGAGCCCGAGGAAGACAACCAGAGCTAGAGGAGCAAAACCACAGCTCGAGGAACAAAACCAGAGCCCGAGGAAAGAAACCAGAGCCCGAGGAACAAAAACAGGTCCTGAAGAACAAAAGGAGGGTCCGAGGAATAAAACGAGACCCCGAGGAGCAAAACCAGATCCCGAGGAACAAAACCAGATCGCGTAGAACAAAAGGAGGCCCCAAGGAACAAAACCAGAGCCCGTGGAATTATACTAGAGTCCGAGGAAAAAAACCAGAGCCCGAGGAAAAAAACCAGAGCCTGAGGAACAAAACCAGAGCCAATGGAACTAAAACAGAGCTCGAGGAACAAAACCAGAACCCGAGAAATTAAACCAGAGCCCGAGGAAGAAAACCAGAACCCGAGGAACAAAACCAGAGACCAAGGAAGAAATGGTGGGCCCGAGGAACAAAACGCGTCCCGTGGACCGAAACCAGAGCCCGAGGAGCTAAAGCAGAGCTGGAAGAACAAAACCAGAGCCCGGGGAACAAAACCAGCCCTCGAGGAAGAAAACCAGAGCGCGAGGAAGAAAACCAGATCCCGAGGAAGACAACGAGAGCTAGAGGAGCAAAACCACAGCTCGAGGAACAAAACCAGAGCCCGAGGAAAAAAACCAGAGCCCGAGGAACGAAACCAGAGCCCGAGGAATAAAACCAGATCCCGAGGAACCAAAGGAGGGCTCGAGGAATAAAACCAGAGCCCGAGGAACAAAACTAGCCCTCGAGGAAGAAAACCAGAGCCCGAGGAAGACAACCAGAGCTAGAGGAGCAAAACCACAGCTCGAGGAACAAAACCAGAGCTCGAGGAAAGAAACCAGAGCCCGAGAAACAAAAACAGGTCCCGAAGAACAAAAGGAGGGTCCGAGGAATAAAACGAGACCCCGAGGAACAAAACTAGTCCTCGAGGAAGAATACCAGAGCCCGAGGAAGACAACCAGAGCTAGAGGAGCAAAACCACAGCTCGAGGAACAAAACCAGAGCCCGAGGAAAGAAACCAGAGCCCTAGGAACAAAAGCAGACCCCGAGGAACAAAACCAGATCGCGAAGAACAAAAGGAGGCCCCGAGGAACAAAACCAGAGCCCGTGGAATTATACTAGAGTCCGAGGAAGAAAACCAGAGCCTGAGGAAAAAAACCAGAGCCTGAGGAACAAAACCAGAGCCAATGGAACTAAAACAGAGCTCGAGGAACAAAACCAGAACCCGAGAAATTAAACCAGAGCCCGAGGAAGAAAACCAGAACCCGAGTAACAAAACCAGAGACCGAGGAACAAATGGTGGGCCTGAGGAACAAAACGAGACCCGTGGACCCAAACCAGAGCCCGAGGAGCTAAAGCAGAGCTGGAAGAACAAAATCAGAGCCCGGGGAACAAAACCAGCCCTCGAGGAAGAAAACCAGAGCCCGAGGAAGAAAACCAGAGCCCGAGGAAGACAACCAGAGCTAGAGGAGCAAAACCACAGCCCGAGGAACGAAATCAGATCGCGAAGAACAAAAGGAGGCCCCGAGGAACAAAACCAGAGTCTGTGGAATTATACTAGAGTCCGAGGAACAAAACCAGAGCCTGAGGAAAAAAACCAGAGCCCGGGGAACAAAACCAAAGCCAATGGAACTAAAACAGAGCTCGAGGAACAAAACCAGAACCCGAGAAATTAAACCAGAGCCCGAGGAGGAACACTAGAAGCCGAGGAACAAAACCATAGACGGAGGAACAAATGGTATGGCCCGAGGAACAAAACGAGTCCCGTGGACCCAAACCAGAGCCCGAGAAGCTAAAGCAGAGCTGGAAGGACAAAACCAGAGCCCGGGGAACAAAACCAGCCCTCGAGGAAGAAAACCAGAGCCCGAGAAACAAAACCAGAGCCCGAGGAAATAAACCAGAGCCCGAGGAACGAAACCAGAGCCCAAGGAACAAAACCAGATCCCGAAGAACAAAAGGAGGGCCCGAGGAATAAAACCAGAGCCCGAGGAACAAAACTAGCCCTCGAGGAAGAAAACCAGAGCCCGAGGAAGACAACCAGAGCTAGAGGTGCAAAACCACAGCTCGAGGAACAAAACCAGCGCCCGAGGAAAGAAACCAGAGCCCGAGGAACAAAAACAGGTCCCGAAGAACAAAAAGAGGGTCCGAGGAATAAAACGAGACCCCGAGGAACAAAACTAGCCCTCGAGGAATAATAGCAGAGCCCGAGGAAGACAACCAGAGCTAGAGGAGCAAAACCACAGCTCGAGGAACAAAACCAGAGCCCGAGGAAAGAAACCAGAGCCCGAGGAAGAAAACCAGAGTCCGAGGAACAAAACCAGAGCCCGAAGAACAAAAGGAGGGCCCGAGGAATAAAACCAGAGCCCGAGGAACAGAACTAGCCCTCGAGGAAGAAAAGCAGAGCCCGAGGAACAAAACCAGATCCCGAGGAGCAAAACCAGATCGCGAAGAACAAAAGGAGGCCCCAAGGAACAAAACCAGAGCCCGTGGAATTATACTAGAGTCCGAGGAACAAAACCAGAGTCAGAGGAAAAAAAACAGAGCCTGAGGAACAAAAGCAGAGCCCGTGGAACGAAACCAGAGCCCGGGGAACAAAACCAGAGGCCGAGAAATTAAACCAGAGCCTGAGGAAGAACACCAGATCGCGAGGAACAAAACCAGAGACCGAGGAAGAAATGGTGGGCCCGAGGAACAAAACGAGACCCATGGACCCAAACCAGAGCCCGAGGAGCTAAAGCAGAGCTGGAAGAACAAAACCAGAGCCCGGGGAACAAAACCAGCCGTCGAGGACGAAAACCAGAGCGCGAGGAAGAAAACCAGAGCCCGAGGAAGACAACCAGAGCTAGAGGAGCAAAACCACAGCTCGAGGAACAAAACCAGAGCCCGAGGAAAGAAACCAGAGCCCAAGGATCAAAAAGAGGTCCTGAAGAAGAAAAGGAGGGCCCGAGGAAAAAAACAAGACCCCGAGGAACAAAACTAGCCCTCGAGGAAGAATACCAGAGCCCGAGGAAGACAACAAGAGCTAGAGGAGCAAAACCACAGATCGAGGAACAAAACCAGAGCCCGAGGAAAGAAACGGGAGACCGAGGAACGAAACCAGAGCCCGAGGAACAAAAACAGGTCCCGAAGAGCAAAAGGAGGGTCCGAGGAATAAAACGAGACCCCGAGGAACAAAACAAGCCCTCGAGGAAGAAAACCAGAGCCCGAGGAAGACAACCAGAGCTAGAGGAGCAAAACCACAGCTCGAGGAACAAAACCAGAGCCCGAGGAAAGAAACCAGAGCCCGAGGAAGAAAACCAGAGCCCGAGGAACAAAACCAGATCCCGAAGAACAAAAGAAGGGCCCGAGGAATAAAACCAGAGACCGAGGAACAGAACTAGCCCTCGAGGAAGAAAAGCAGAACCCGAGGAACAAAACCAGAGCCCGAGGAAGACAACGAGAGCTAGAGGAGCAAAACCACAGCTCGAGGAACAAAACGAGCTCCGGAGGAAAGAAACCAGAGCCCGAGGAATAAAACCAGATCCCGAGGAGCAAAAGCAGATCGCGAAGAACAAAAGGAGGCCCCGAGGAGCAAAACCACAGCCCGAGGAACGAAATCAGATCACGAAGAACAAAAGGAGGCCCCGAGGAACAAAACCAGAGTCTGTGGAATTATACTAGAGTCCGAGGAACAAAACCAGAGCCCGAGGAAAAAAACCAGAGCCCGGGGAACAAAACCAAAGCCAATGGAACTAAAACAGAGCTCGAGGAACAAAACCAGAACCCGAGAAATTAAACCAGAGCCCGAGGAGGAACACTAGAAGCCGAGGAACAAAACCATAGACGGAGGAACAAATGGTGGGCCCGAGGAACAAAACGAGTCCCGTGGACCCAAACCAGAGCCCGAGAAGCTAAAGCAGAGCTGGAAGGACAAAACCAGAGCCCGGGGAACAAAACCAGCCCTCGAGGAAGAAAACCAGAGCGCGAGGAAGAAAACCAGAGCCCGAGGAAGACAACCAGAGCTAGAGGAGCAAAACCACAGCTTGAGGAACAAAACCAGAGCCCGAGGAAAGAAACCAGAGCCCAAGGAACAAAAACAGGTCCCGAAGAACAAAAGGAGGGTCCGAGGAATAAAACGAGACCCCGAGGAACAAAACTAGCCCTCGAGGAAGAATACCAGAGCCCGAAGAAGACAACCAGAGCTAGAGGAGCAAAACCACAGCTCGAGGAACAAAACGAGCTCCGGAGGAAAGAAACCAGAGCCCGAGGAATAAAACCAGATCCCGAGGAACAAAACCAGATCCCGAAGAACAAAAGAAGGGCCCGAGGAATAAAACCAGAGACCGAGGAACAGAACTAGCCCTCGAGGAAGAAAAGCAGAACCCGAGGAACAAAACCAGAGCCCGAGGAAGACAACGAGAGCTAGAGGAGCAAAACCACAGCTCGAGGAACAAAACGAGCTCCGGAGGAAAGAAACCAGAGCCCGAGGAATAAAACCAGATCCCGAGGAGGAAAAGCAGATCGCGAAGAACAAAAGGAGGCCCCGAGGAGCAAAACCACAGCCCGAGGAACGAAATCAGATCACGAAGAACAAAAGGAGGCCCCGAGGAACAAAACCAGAGTCTGTGGAATTATACTAGAGTCCGAGGAACAAAACCAGAGCCCGAGGAAAAAAACCAGAGCCCGGGGAACAAAACCAAAGCCAATGGAACTAAAACAGAGCTCGAGGAACAAAACCAGAACCCGAGAAATTAAACCAGAGCCTGAGGAGGAACACTAGAAGCCGAGGAACAAAACCATAGACGGAGGAACAAATGGTGGGCCCGAGGAACAAAACGAGTCCCGTGGACCCAAACCAGAGCCCGAGAAGCTAAAGCAGAGCTGGAAGGACAAAACCAGAGCCCGGGGAACAAAACCAGCCCTCGAGGAAGAAAACCAGAGCCCGAGGAAGAAAACCAGATCCCGAGGAAGACAACCAGAGCTAGAGGAGCAAAACCACAGCTTGAGGAACAAAACCAGAGCCCGAGGAAAGAAACCAGAGCCCAAGGAACAAAAACAGGTCCCGAAGAACAAAAGGAGGGTCCGAGGAATAAAACGAGACCCCGAGGAACAAAACTAGCCCTCGAGGAAGAATACCAGAGCCCGAAGAAGACAACCAGAGCTAGAGGAGCAAAACCACAGCTCGAGGAACAAAACGAGCTCCGGAGGAAAGAAACCAGAGCCCGAGGAATAAAACCAGATCCCGAGGAACAAAACCAGATCCCGAAGAACAAAAGAAGGGCCCGAGGAATAAAACCAGAGACCGAGGAACAGAACTAGCCCTCGAGGAAGAAAAGCAGAACCCGAGGAACAAAACCAGAGCCCGAGGAAGACAACGAGAGCTAGAGGAGCAAAACCACAGCTCGAGGAACAAAACGAGCTCCGGAGTAAAGAAACCAGAGCCCGAGGAATAAAACCAGATCCCGAGGAGGAAAAGCAGATCGCGAAGAACAAAAGGAGGCCCCGAGGAGCAAAACCACAGCCCGAGGAACGAAATCAGATCACGAAGAACAAAAGGAGGCCCCGAGGAACAAAACCAGAGTCTGTGGAATTATACTAGAGTCCGAGGAACAAAACCAGAGCCCGAGGAAAAAAACCAGAGCCCGGGGAACAAAACCAAAGCCAATGGAACTAAAACAGAGCTCGAGGAACAAAACCAGAACCCGAGAAATTAAACCAGAGCCCGAGGAGGAACACTAGAAGCCGAGGAACAAAACCATAGACGGAGGAACAAATGGTGGGCCCGAGGAACAAAACGAGTCCCGTGGACCCAAACCAGAGCCCGAGAAGCTAAAGCAGAGCTGGAAGGACAAAACCAGAGCCCGGGGAACAAAACCAGCCCTCGAGGAAGAAAACCAGAGCCCGAGGAAGAAAACCAGATCCCGAGGAAGACAGCCAGAGCTAGAGGAGCAAAACCACAGATTGAGGAACAAAACCAGAGCCCGAGGAAAGAAACCAGAGCCCAAGGAACAAAAACAGGTCCCGAAGAACAAAAGGAGGGTCCGAGGAATAAAACGAGACACCGAGGAACAAAACTAGCCCTCGAGGAAGAATACCAGAGCCCGGAGAAGACAACGAGAGCTAGAGGAGCAAAACCACAGCTCGAGGAACAAAACGAGCTCCGGAGGAAAGAAACCAGAGCCCGAGGAATAAAACCAGATCCCGAGGAGCAAAAGCAGATCGCGAAGAACAAAAGGAGGCCCCGAGGAGCAAAACCACAGCCCGAGGAACGAAATCAGAGCCCAAATAAAGAAACCAGAGCCCGAGGAATAAAACCAGATCCCGAGGAACAAAACAAGATCGCGAAGAACAAAAGGAGGCCCCGAGGAACAAAACCAGAGTCTGTGGAATTATACTAGAGTCCGAGGAACAAAACCAGAGCCCGAGGAAAAAAACCAGAGCCCGGGGAACAAAACCAAAGCCAATGGAACTAAAACAGAGCTCGAGGAACAAAACCAGAACCCGAGAAATTAAACCAGAGCCCGAGGAGGAACACTAGAAGCCGAGGAACAAAACCATAGACGGAGGAACAAATGGTGGGCCCGAGGAACAAAACGAGTCCCGTGGACCCAAACCAGAGCCCGAGAAGCTAAAGCAGAGCTGGAAGGACAAAACCAGAGCCCGGGGAACAAAACCAGCCCTCGAGGAAGAAAACCAGAGCCCGAGGAAGAAAACCAGATCCCGAGGAAGACAACCAGAGCTAGAGGAGCAAAACCACAGCTTGAGGAACAAAACCAGAGCCCGAGGAAAGAAACCAGAGCCCAAGGAACAAAAACAGGTCCCGAAGAACAAAAGGAGGGTCCGAGGAATAAAACGAGACCCCGAGGAACAAAACTAGCCCTCGAGGAAGAATACCAGAGCCCGAAGAAGACAACCAGAGCTAGAGGAGCAAAACCACAGCTCGAGGAACAAAACCAGAGCCCAAATAAAGAAACCAGAGCCCGAGGAAGAAAACCAGAGCCCGAGGAACAAAACCAGATCCCGAAGAACAAAAGAAGGGCCCGAGGAAGAAAACCAGAGACCGAGGAACAGAACTAGCCCTCGAGGAAGAAAAGCAGAACCCGAGGAACAAAACCAGAGCCCGAGGAAGACAACGAGAGCTAGAGGAGCAAAACCACAGCTCGAGGAACAAAACGAGCTCCGGAGGAAAGAAACCAGAGCCCGAGGAATAAAACCAGATCCCGAGGAGCAAAAGCAGATCGCGAAGAACAAAAGGAGGCCCCGAGGAGCAAAACCACAGCCCGAGGAACGAAATCAGATCGCGAAGAACAAAAGGAGGCCCCGAGGAACAAAACCAGAGTCTGTGGAATTATACTAGAGTCCGAGGAACAAAACCAGAGCCCGAGGAAAAAAACCAGAGCCCGGGGAACAAAACCAAAGCCAATGGAACTAAAACAGAGCTCGAGGAACAAAACCAGAACCCGAGAAATTAAACCAGAGCCTGAGGAGGAACACTAGAAGCCGAGGAACAAAACCATAGACGGAGGAACAAATGGTGGGCCCGAGGAACAAAACGAGTCCCGTGGACCCAAACCAGAGCCCGAGAAGCTAAAGCAGAGCTGGAAGGACAAAACCAGAGCCCGGGGAACAAAACCAGCCCTCGAGGAAGAAAACCAGAGCCCGAGGAAGAAAACCAGATCCCGAGGAAGACAACCAGAGCTAGAGGAGCAAAACCACAGCTTGAGGAACAAAACCAGAGCCCGAGGAAAGAAACCAGAGCCCAAGGAACAAAAACAGGTCCCGAAGAACAAAAGGAGGGTCCGAGGAATAAAACGAGACCCCGAGGAACAAAACTAGCCCTCGAGGAAGAATACCAGAGCCCGAAGAAGACAACCAGAGCTAGAGGAGCAAAACCACAGCTCGAGGAACAAAACGAGCTCCGGAGGAAAGAAACCAGAGCCCGAGGAATAAAACCAGATCCCGAGGAACAAAACCAGATCCCGAAGAACAAAAGAAGGGCCCGAGGAATAAAACCAGAGACCGAGGAACAGAACTAGCCCTCGAGGAAGAAAAGCAGAACCCGAGGAACAAAACCAGAGCCCGAGGAAGACAACGAGAGCTAGAGGAGCAAAACCACAGCTCGAGGAACAAAACGAGCTCCGGAGTAAAGAAACCAGAGCCCGAGGAATAAAACCAGATCCCGAGGAGGAAAAGCAGATCGCGAAGAACAAAAGGAGGCCCCGAGGAGCAAAACAACAGCCCGAGGAACGAAATCAGATCACGAAGAACAAAAGGAGGCCCCGAGGAACAAAACCAGAGTCTGTGGAATTATACTAGAGTCCGAGGAACAAAACCAGAGCCCGAGGAAAAAAACCAGAGCCCGGGGAACAAAACCAAAGCCAATGGAACTAAAACAGAGCTCGAGGAACAAAACCAGAACCCGAGAAATTAAACCAGAGCCCGAGGAGGAACACTAGAAGCCGAGGAACAAAACCATAGACGGAGGAACAAATGGTGGGCCCGAGGAACAAAACGAGTCCCGTGGACCCAAACCAGAGCCCGAGAAGCTAAAGCAGAGCTGGAAGGACAAAACCAGAGCCCGGGGAACAAAACCAGCCCTCGAGGAAGAAAACCAGAGCCCGAGGAAGAAAACCAGATCCCGAGGAAGACAGCCAGAGCTAGAGGAGCAAAACCACAGATTGAGGAACAAAACCAGAGCCCGAGGAAAGAAACCAGAGCCCAAGGAACAAAAACAGGTCCCGAAGAACAAAAGGAGGGTCCGAGGAATAAAACGAGACACCGAGGAACAAAACTAGCCCTCGAGGAAGAATACCAGAGCCCGAAGAAGACAACGAGAGCTAGAGGAGCAAAACCACAGCTCGAGGAACAAAACGAGCTCCGGAGGAAAGAAACCAGAGCCCGAGGAATAAAACCAGATCCCGAGGAGCAAAAGCAGATCGCGAAGAACAAAAGGAGGCCCCGAGGAGCAAAACCACAGCCCGAGGAACGAAATCAGATCGCGAAGAGCAAAAGGAGGCCCCGAGGAACAAAACCAGAGTCTGTGGAATTATACTAGAGTCCGAGGAACAAAACCAGAGCCCGAGGAAAAAAACCAGAGCCCGGGGAACAAAACCAAAGCCAATGGAACTAAAACAGAGCTCGAGGAACAAAACCAGAACCCGAGAAATTAAACCAGAGCCCGAGGAGGAACACTAGAAGCCGAGGAACAAAACCATAGACGGAGGAACAAATGGTGGGCCCGAGGAACAAAACGAGTCCCGTGGACCCAAACCAGAGCCCGAGAAGCTAAAGCAGAGCTGGAAGGACAAAACCAGAGCCCGGGGAACAAAACCAGCACTCGAGGAAGAAAACCAGAGCCCGAGGAAGAAAACCAGATCCCGAGGAAGACAACCAGAGCTAGAGGAGCAAAACCACAGCTTGAGGAACAAAACCAGAGCCCGAGGAAAGAAACCAGAGCCCAAGGAACAAAAACAGGTCCCGAAGAACAAAAGGAGGGTCCGAGGAATAAAACGAGACCCCGAGGAACAAAACTAGCCCTCGAGGAAGAATACCAGAGCCCGAAGAAGACAACCAGAGCTAGAGGAGCAAAACCACAGCTCGAGGAACAAAACCAGAGCCCAAATAAAGAAACCAGAGCCCGAGGAATAAAACCAGATCCCGAGGAACAAAACAAGATCGCGAAGAACAAAAGGAGGCCCCGAGGAACAAAACCAGAGTCTGTGGAATTATACTAGAGTCCGAGGAACAAAACCAGAGCCCGAGGAAAAAAACCAGAGCCCGGGGAACAAAACCAAAGCCAATGGAACTAAAACAGAGCTCGAGGAACAAAACCAGAACCCGAGAAATTAAACCAGAGCCCGAGGAGGAACACTAGAAGCCGAGGAACAAAACCATAGACGGAGGAACAAATGGTGGGCCCGAGGAACAAAACGAGTCCCGTGGACCCAAACCAGAGCCCGAGAAGCTAAAGCAGAGCTGGAAGGACAAAACCAGAGCCTGGGGAACAAAACCAGCCCTCGAGGAAGAAAACCAGAGCCCGAGGAAGAAAACCAGATCCCGAGGAAGACAACCAGAGCTAGAGGAGCAAAACCACAGCTTGAGGAACAAAACCAGAGCCCGAGGAAAGAAACCAGAGCCCAAGGAACAAAAACAGGTCCCGAAGAACAAAAGGAGGGTCCGAGGAATAAAACGAGACCCCGAGGAACAAAACTAGCCCTCGAGGAAGAATACCAGAGCCCGAAGAAGACAACCAGAGCTAGAGGAGCAAAACCACAGCTCGAGGAACAAAACCAGAGCCCAAATAAAGAAACCAGAGCCCGAGGAAGAAAACCAGAGCCCGAGGAACAAAACCAGATCCCGAAGAACAAAAGAAGGGCCCGAGGAATAAAACCAGAGACCGAGGAACAGAACTAGCCCTCGAGGAAGAAAAGCAGAACCCGAGGAACAAAACCAGAGCCCGAGGAAGACAACGAGAGCTAGAGGAGCAAAACCACAGCTCGAGGAACAAAACGAGCTCCGGAGGAAAGAAACCAGAGCCCGAGGAATAAAACCAGATCCCGAGGAGCAAAAGCAGATCGCGAAGAACAAAAGGAGGCCCCGAGGAGCAAAACCACAGCCCGAGGAACGAAATCAGATCGCGAAGAACAAAAGGAGGCCCCGAGGAACAAAACCAGAGTCTGTGGAATTATACTAGAGTCCGAGGAACAAAACCAGAGCCCGAGGAAAAAAACCAGAGCCCGGGGAACAAAACCAAAGCCAATGGAACTAAAACAGAGCTCGAGGAACAAAACCAGAACCCGAGAAATTAAACCAGAGCCCGAGGAGGAACACTAGAAGCCGAGGAACAAAACCATAGACGGAGGAACAAATGGTGGGCCCGAGGAACAAAACGAGTCCCGTGGACCCAAACCAGAGCCCGAGAAGCTAAAGCAGAGCTGGAAGGACAAAACCAGAGCCCGGGGAACAAAACCAGCCCTCGAGGAAGAAAACCAGATCCCGAGGAACAAAAGGAGGGCCTGAGGAAAAAAACCAGAGCCCGAGGAACAAAACTAGCCCTCGAGGAAGAAAACCAGAGCCTGAGGAAGACAACCAGAGCTAGAGGAGCAAAACCACAGCTCGAGGAACAAAACCAGAGCCCGAGGAAAGAAACCAGAGCCCGAGGAACAAAACCAGATCCCGAGGAACAAAACCAGATCGCGAAGAACAAAAGGAGGCCCCAAGGAACAAAACCAGAGCCCGTGGAATTATAGTAGAGTCCAAGGAACAACACCAGAGCCCGAGGAAAAAAACCAGAGCCTGAGGAACAAAACCAGAGCCAATAGAACTAAAACAGAGCTTGAGGAACAAAACCAGAACCCGAGAAATTAAACCAGAGCCCGAGGAAGAAAACCAGAACCCGAGGAACAAAACCAGAGACCGAGGAAGAAATGGTGGGCCTGAGGAAAAAAACGAGACCCGTGGACCCAAACCAGAGCCCGAGGAGCTAAAGCAGAGCTTGAAGACCAAAACCAGAGCCCGGGGAACAAAACCAGCACTTGAGGAAGAAAACCAGAGCCCGAGGAAGACAACGAGAGCTAGAGAAGCAAAACCACAGCTCGAGGAAGACAACCAGAGCTAGAGGAGCAAAACCAGAGCCCGAGGAAAGAAACCAGAGCCCGAGGAACAAAACCAGATCGCGAAGAACAAAAGGAGGGCCCGAGGAATAAAACGAGACCCCGAGGAACAAAACTAGCCCTCGAGGAAGAAAAGCAGAGCCCGAGGAAGAAAACCAGAGCCCGAGGAAGACAACGAGAGCTAGAGGAGGAAAACCACAGCTCGAGGAACAAAACCAGAGCCCGAGGAAAGAAACCAGAGCCCGAGGAAGAAAACCAGAGCCCGAGGAACAAAACCAGATCCCGAAGAACAAAAGGAGGCCCCGAGGAATAAAACCAGAGCCCGAGGAACAAAACTAGCCCTCGAGGAAGAAAAGCAGAGCCCGAGGAAGAAAACCAGAGCCCGAGGAAGACAACCAGAGCTAGAGGAGCAAAACCACAGCTCGAGGAACAAAACGAGCTCCCGAGGAAAGAAACCAGAGCCCGAGGAACAAAACCAGATCCCGAGGAACAAAATCAGATCGCGAAGAACAAAAGGAGGCCCCAAGGAACAAAACCAGAGCCAGTGGAATTATACTAGAGTCCGAGGAACAAAACCAGAGCCCGAGGAAAAAAACCAGAGCCTGAGGAACAAAACCAGAGCCAATGGAACTAAACCAGAGCTCGAGGAACAAAACCAGAACCCGAGAAATTAAACCAGAGCCCGAGGAAGAAAACCAGAACCCGAGGAACAAAACCAGAGACCGAGGAACAAATGGTGGGCCCGAGGAACAAAACGAGACCCATGGACCCAAACCAGAGCCCGAGGAGCTAAAGCAGAGCTGGAAGAACAAAACCAGAGCCCGGGCAACAAAACCAGCCTTCGAGGACGAAAACCAGAGCCCGAGGAAGAAAACCAGAGCCCGAGGAAGACAGCCAGAGCTAGAGGAGCAAAACCACAGCTTGAGGAACAAAACCAGAGCCCGAGGAAAGAAACCGGAGCCCAAGGAACAAAAACAGGTCCCGAAGAACAAAAGGAGGGTCCGAGGAATAAAACGAGACCCCGAGGAACAAAACTAGCCCTCGAGGAAGAATACCAGAGCCCGAAGAAGACAACCAGAGCTAGAGGAGCAAAACCACAGCTCGAGGAACAAAACCAGAGCCCGAGGAAAGAAACCAGAGCCCGAGGAACAAAACCAGATCCCGAGGAACAAAACCAGATCGCGAAGAACAAAAGGAGGCCCCAAGTAACAAAACCAGAGCCCGTGGAATTATACTAGAGTCCAAGGAACAACTCCAGAGCCCGAGGAAAAAAAGCAGAGCCTGAGGAACAAAACCAGAGCCAATGGAACTAAACCAGAGCTCGAGGAACAAAACCAGAACCCGAGAAATTAAACCAGAGCCCGAGGAACAAAACCAGAGACGGGGGAACAAATGGTGGGCCCGAGGAACAAAACGAGACCCGTGGACCCAAACCAGAGCCCGAGGAGCTAAAGCAGAGCTGGAAGAACAAAACCAGAGCCCGGGGAACAAAACCAGCCCTCGAGGAAGAAAAGCAGAGCCCGAGGAAGACAACGAGAGCTAGAGAAGCAAAACCACAGCTCGAGGAAGACAACCAGAGCTAGAGCAGCAAAACCAGAGCCCGAGGAAAGAAACCAGAGCCCGAGGAACAAAACCAGATCCCGAAGAACAAAAGGAGGCCCCGAGGAATAAAACCAGAGCCCGAGGAAGAAAACTAGCCCTCGAGGAAGAAAAGCAAAGCCCGAGGAAGAAAACTAGAGCCCGAGGAAGACAACCAGAGCTAGAGGAGCAAAACCACAGCTCGAGGAACAAAACGAGCTCACGAGGAAAGAAACCAGAGCCCGAGGAACAAAACCAGAGCCCGAGGAAGACAACCAAGGCTAGAGGAGCAAAACCACAGCTCGAGGAACAAAACCAGACCGCGAGAAATTAAAACAGAGCCGGAGGAAGAAAACCAGAGCCCGAGGAACAAAACCAGAGACCGAGGAAGAAATGGTGGGCCTGAGGAACAAAACGAGACCCGTGGACCCAAACCAGAGCCCGAGGAGCTAAAGCAGAGCTGGAAGAACAAAACCAGAGCCCGGGCAACAAAACCAGCCCTCGAGGAAGAAAACGAGCTCCCGAGGAAAGAAACCAGAGCCCGAGGAAGAAAACCAGAGCCCGAGGAACAAAACCAGATCCCGAAGAACAAAAGGAGGGCCCGAGGAATAAAACCAGAGCCCGAGGAAGAAAACTAGCCCTCGAGGAAGAAAAGCAAAGCCCGAGGAAGAAAACTAGAGCCCGAGGAAAGAAACCAGAGCCCGAGGAACGAAACCAGAGCCCGAGGAACAAAATCAGATCGCGAAGAACAAAAGGAGGCCCCGAGGAACAAAACCAGAGCCCGTGGAATTATACTAGAGTCCGAGGAACAACTCCAGAGCCCGAGGAAAAAAAACAGAGCCTGAGGAACAAAACCAGAGCCAATGGAACTAAACCAGAGCTCGAGGAACAAAACCACAACCCGAAAAATTAAACCAGAGCCCGAGCAAGAAAACCAGAACCCGAGGAACAAAACCAGAGACCGAGGAACAAATGGTAGGCCCGAGGAACAAAACGAGTCCCGTGGACCCAAACCAGAGCCCGAGAAGCTAAAGCAGAGCTGGAAGGACAAAACCAGAGCCCGGGGAATAAAACCAGCCCTCGAGGAAGAAAACCAGAGCCCGAGGAAGAAAACCAGATCCCGAGGAAGACAACCAGAGCTAGAGGAGCAAAACCACAGATCAAGGAACAAAACCAGAGCCGGAGGAAAGAAACCAGAGCCCGAGGAACGAAACCAGAGCCCGAGGAACAAAAACAGGTCCCGAAGAGCAAAAGGAGGGTCCGAGGAATAAAACGAGACCCCGAGGAACAAAACTAGCCCTCGAGGAAGAAAACCAGAGCCCGAGGAAGACAACCAGAGCTAGAGGAGCAAAACCACAGCTCGAGGAACAAAACCAGAGCCCGAGGAAAGAAACCAGAGCCCGAGGAAGAAAACCAGAGCCCGAGGAACAAAACCAGATCCCGAAGAACAAAAGAAGGGCCCGAGGAATAAAACGAGACCCCGAGGAAAAGAACTAGCCCTCGAGGAAGAAAAGCAGAACCCGAGGAAGAAAACCAGAGCCCGAGGAAGACAACGAGAGCTAGAGGAGCAAAACCACAGCTCGAGGAACAAAACGAGCTCCGGAGGAAAGAAACCAGAGCCCGAGGAATAAAACCAGATCCCGAGGAGCAAAAGCAGATCGCGAAGAACAAAAGGAGGCCCCGAGGAACAAAACCAGAGCCCGTGGAATTATACTAGAGTCCGAGGAACAAAACCAGAGCCCGAGGAAAAAAACCAGAGCCTGAGGAACAAAACCAGAGCCAATGGAACTAAACCAGAGCTCGAGGAACAAAACCAGAACCCGAGAAATTAAACTAGAGCCTGAGGAAGAAAACCAGAACCCGAGGAACAAAACCAGAGACTGAGGAACAAATGGTAGGCCCGAGGAACAAAACGAGTCCCGTGGACCCAAACCAGAGCCCGAGAAGCTAAAGCAGAGCTGGAAGGACAAAACCAGAGCCCGAGGAAGAAAACCAGATCCCGAGGAAGACAACCAGAGCTAGAGGAGGAAAACCACAGATCGAGGAACAAAACCAGAGCCCGAGGAAAGAAACCAGAGCCCGAGGAACGAAACCAGAGCCCGAGGAACAAAAACAGGTCCCGAAGAACAAAAGGAGGGTCCGAGGAATAAAACGAGACCCCGAGGAACAAAACTAGCCCTCGAGGAAGAAAACCAGAGCCCGAGGAAGACAACCAGAGCTAGAGGAGCAAAACCACAGCTCGAGGAACAAAACCAGAGCCCGAGGAAAGAAACCAGAGCCCGAGGAAGAAAACCAGAGCCCGAGGAACAAAACCAGAGCCCGAGGAAGAAATGGTGGGCCCGAGGAACAAAACGAGACCCGTGGACCCAAACCAGAGCCCGAGGAGCTAAAGCAGAGCTGGAAGAACAAAACCAGAGCCCGGGCAACAAAACCAGCCCTCAAGGAAGAAAACCAGAGCCCGAGGAAGAAAAGCAGAGCCCGAGGAAGACAACCAGAGCTAGAGGAGCAAAACCACAGCTCGAGGAACAAAACCAGACCGCGAGAAATTAAAACAGAGCCGGAGGAAGAAAACCAGAGCCCGAGGAACAAAACCAGAGACCGAGGAAGAAATGGTGGGCCTGAGGAACAAAACGAGACCCGTGGACCCAAACCAGAGCCCGAGGAGCTAAAGCAGAGCTGGAAGAACAAAACCAGAGCCCGGGCAACAAAACCAGCCCTCGAGGAAGAAAACGAGCTCCCGAGGAAAGAAACCAGAGCCCGAGGAAGAAAACCAGAGCCCGAGGAACAAAACCAGATCCCGAAGAACAAAAGGAGGGCCCGAGGAATAAAACCAGAGCCCGAGGAAGAAAACTAGCCCTCGAGGAAGAAAAGCAAAGCCCGAGGAAGAAAACTAGAGCCCGAGGAAAGAAACCAGAGCCCGAGGAACGAAACCAGAGCCCGAGGAACAAAATCAGATCGCGAAGAACAAAAGGAGGCCCCGAGGAACAAAACCAGAGCCCGTGGAATTATACTAGAGTCCGAGGAACAACTCCAGAGCCCGAGGAAAAAAAACAGAGCCTGAGGAACAAAACCAGAGCCAATGGAACTAAACCAGAGCTCGAGGAACAAAACCACAACCCGAAAAATTAAACCAGAGCCCGAGCAAGAAAACCAGAACCCGAGGAACAAAACCAGAGACCGAGGAACAAATGGTAGGCCCGAGGAACAAAACGAGTCCCGTGGACCCAAACCAGAGCCCGAGAAGCTAAAGCAGAGCTGGAAGGACAAAACCAGAGCCCGGGGAATAAAACCAGCCCTCGAGGAAGAAAACCAGAGCCCGAGGAAGAAAACCAGATCCCGAGGAAGACAGCCAGAGCTAGAGGAGCAAAACCACAGCTTGAGGAACAAAACCAGAGCCGGAGGAAAGAAACCAGAGCCCGAGGAACGAAACCAGAGCCCGAGGAACAAAAACAGGTCCCGAAGAGCAAAAGGAGGGTCCGAGGAATAAAACGAGACCCCGAGGAACAAAACTAGCCCTCGAGGAAGAAAACCAGAGCCCGAGGAAGACAACCAGAGCTAGAGGAGCAAAACCACAGCTCGAGGAACAAAACCAGAGCCCGAGGAAAGAAACCAGAGCCCGAGGAAGAAAACCAGAGCCCGAGGAACAAAACCAGATCCCGAAGAACAAAAGAAGGGCCCGAGGAATAAAACGAGACCCCGAGGAAAAGAACTAGCCCTCGAGGAAGAAAAGCAGAACCCGAGGAAGAAAACCAGAGCCCGAGGAAGACAACGAGAGCTAGAGGAGCAAAACCACAGCTCGAGGAACAAAACGAGCTCCGGAGGAAAGAAACCAGAGCCCGAGGAATAAAACCAGATCCCGAGGAGCAAAAGCAGATCGCGAAGAACAAAAGGAGGCCCCGAGGAACAAAACCAGAGCCCGTGGAATTATACTAGAGTCCGAGGAACAAAACCAGAGCCCGAGGAAAAAAACCAGAGCCTGAGGAACAAAACCAGAGCCAATGGAACTAAACCAGAGCTCGAGGAACAAAACCAGAACCCGAGAAATTAAACTAGAGCCTGAGGAAGAAAACCAGAACCCGAGGAACAAAACCAGAGACTGAGGAACAAATGGTAGGCCCGAGGAACAAAACGAGTCCCGTGGACCCAAACCAGAGCCCGAGAAGCTAAAGCAGAGCTGGAAGGACAAAACCAGAGCCCGAGGAAGAAAACCAGATCCCGAGGAAGACAACCAGAGCTAGAGGAGGAAAACCACAGATCGAGGAACAAAACCAGAGCCCGAGGAAAGAAACCAGAGCCCGAGGAACGAAACCAGAGCCCGAGGAACAAAAACAGGTCCCGAAGAACAAAAGGAGGGTCCGAGGAATAAAACGAGACCCCGAGGAACAAAACTAGCCCTCGAGGAAGAAAACCAGAGCCCGAGGAAGACAACCAGAGCTAGAGGAGCAAAACCACAGCTCGAGGAACAAAACCAGAGCCCGAGGAAAGAAACCAGAGCCCGAGGAAGAAAACCAGAGCCCGAGGAACAAAACCAGAGCCCGAGGAAGAAATGGTGGGCCCGAGGAACAAAACGAGACCCGTGGACCCAAACCAGAGCCCGAGGAGCTAAAGCAGAGCTGGAAGAACAAAACCAGAGCCCGGGCAACAAAACCAGCCCTCAAGGAAGAAAACCAGAGCCCGAGGAAGAAAAGCAGAGCCCGAGGAAGACAACCAGAGCTAGAGGAGCAAAACCACAGCTCAAGGAACAAAACCAGAGCCCGAGGAAAGAAACCAGAGCCCGAGGAACAAAACCAGATCCCGAGGAACAAAATCAGATCGTGAAGAACAAAAGGAGGCCCCGAGGAACAAAACCAGAGCCCATGGAATTATACTAGAGTCCGAGGAACAAAACCAGAGCCCGAGGAAAAAAAACAGAGGCTGAGGAAGAAAACCAGAGCCAATGGAACTAAAAGAGAGCTCGAGGAACAAAACCAGAACCCGAGAAATTAAACCAGAGCCCGAGGAAGAAAACCAGAACCCGAGGAACAAAACCAGAGACGGAGGAACAAATGGTGGGCCCGAGGAACAAAACGTGGACGCAAACCAGAGCCCGAGGAACAAAACGTGGACGCAAACCAGAGCCCGAGGAGCTAAAGCAGAACTGGAAGAACAAAACCAGAGCCCGGGGAACAAAACCAGCCCTCGAGGAATAAAACCAGAGCCCGAGGAACAAAACCAGATCCCGAAGAACAAAAGGAATGCCCGAGGAATAAAACGAGACCCCGAGGAACAAAACTATCCCTCGAGGAAGAAAAGCAGAGCCCGAGGAAGAAAACCAGAGCCCGAGGAATGAAACCAGAGCCCGAGGAAGAAAAACAGAGCCCGAGGAACAAAACCAGATCCCGAAGAACAAAAGGAGGGCCCGAGGAATAAAACCAGAGCCCGAGGAACAAAACTAGCCCTCGAGGAAGAAAAGCAGAGCCCGAGGAAGACAACCAGAGCTAGAGGAGCAAAACCACAGCTCGAGGAACAAAACAAGAGCCCGAGGAAAGAAACCAGAGCCCGAGGAAGAAAACCAGATCGCGAAGAACAAAAGGAGGGCCCGAGGAATAAAACGAGACCCCGAGGAACAAAACTAGCCCTCGAGGAAGAAAACCAGAGCCCGAGGAAGACAACCAGAGCTAGAGGAGCAAAACCACAGCTCGAGGAACAAAAGGAGCTCCCGAGGAAAGAAACCAGAGCCCGAGGAAGAAAACCAGAGCCCGAGGATCAAAACCACATCCCGAAGAACAAAAGGAGGGCCTGTGGAAAAAAACCAGAGCCCGAGGAATAAAACTAGCCCTTGAGGAAGAAAACCAGAGCCCGAGGAAGACAACCAGAGCTAGAGGAGCAAAACCTCAGCTCGAGGAACAAAAACAGAGCCCGAGGAAAGAAACCAGAGCCCGAGGAACAAAAACAGGTCCCGAAGAAGAAAAGGCGGGTCCGAGGAAAAAAACGAGACCCCGAGGAACAAAACTAGCCCTCGAGGAAGAAAAGCAGAGCCCGAGGAAGTAAACCAGAGCCCGAGGAAGACAACAAGAGCTAGAGGAGCAAAACCACAGCTCGAGGAACAAAACGAGCTCCCGAGGAAAGAAACCAGAGCCCGAGGAACAAAACCAGATCCCGAGGAACAAAACCAGATCGCGAAGAACAAAAGGAGGCCCAAAGGAACAAAACCAGAGCCCGTGGAAATATACTAGAGTCCGAGGAACAATACCAGAGCCCGAGGAAAAAAACCAGAGCCTGAGGAACAAAACCAGAGCCCGTGGAACTAAACCAGAGCCCGGGGAACAAAACCAGAGGCCGAGAAAAAAAAGCAGGAGCAGAGGAACAAAAAAAGTGGCCGAGGAACAATACCAGAGCCCGAGGAAGAAAACCAGAACCCGAGGAACAAAACCAGAGCCCGAGGAAGAAATGGTGGGCATGAGGAACAAAACGAGACCCGTGGACCCAAACCAGAGCCCGAGGAGCTAAAGCAGAGCTGGAAGAACAAAACCAGAGCCCGGGGAACAAAACCAGCCCTCGAGGAAGAAAACCAGAGCCCGAGGAAGAAAACCAGAGCCCGAGGAACAAAACCAGATCGCGAAGAACAAAAGGAGGCCCCAAGGAACAAAACCAGAGCCCGTGGAATTATACTAGAGTCCAAGGAACAAAACCAGAGCCCGAGGAAAAAAAACAGAGCCTGAGGAACAAAACCAGAGCGAATGGAACTAAACCAGAGCCCGGGGAACAAAACCAGCCCTCGAGGAAGAAAACCAGAGCGCGAGGAAGAAAACCAGAGCCCGAGGAAGACAACCAGAGCCGAAGGAACAAAAACAGGTCCCGAAGAACAAAAGGAGGGTCCGAGAAAGAAAACGAGACCCCGAGGAACAAAACTAGCCCTCGAGGAAGAAAACCAGAGCCCGAGGAAGAAAACCAGAGCCCGAGGAAGACAGCCAGAGCTAGAGGAGCAAAACCACAGCTCGAGGAACAAAACCAGAGCCCGAGGAAATAAACCAGAGCCCGAGGAAGAAAACCAGATCCCGAGGAACAAAACCAGATCCTGAAGAAGAAAAGGAGGGCCCGAGAAATAAAACCAGACCCCGAGGAACAAAACTAGCCCTCGAGGAAGAAAAGCAGAGCCCGAGGAAGAAAACCAGAGCCCGAGGAAAAAAACCAGAGCTAGAGGAGCAAAACCACAGCTCGAGGAACAAAACGAGCTCCCGAGGAACGAAACCAGAGCCCGAGGAACAAAACCAGATCCCGAGGAACAAAACCAGATCGCGAAGAACAAAAGGAGGCCCCAAGAAACAAAACCAGAGCCCGTGGAATTATACTAGAGCCCGAGGAACAAAACCAGAGCCCGAGGAAAAAAACCAGAGCCTGAGGAACAAAACCAGAGCCAATGGAACTAAACCAGAGCTCGAGGAACAAAACCAGAACCCGAGAAATTAAACCAGAGCCCGAGGAAGAAAACCAGAACCCGAGGAACAAAACCAGAGACCGAGGAAGAAATGGTGGGCCCGAGGAACAAAACGAGACCCATGGACCCAAACCAGAGCCCGAGGAGCTAAAGCAGAGCTGGAAGAACAAAACCAGAGCCCGGGGAACAAAACCAGCCCTCGAGGACGAAAACCAGAGCCCGAGGAAGAAAACCAGAGCCCGAGGAAGACAACGAGAGCTAGAGGAGCAAAACCACAGCTCGAGGAACAAAACCAGAGCCCGAGGAAAGAAACCAGACCCCGAGGAAGAAAACCAGAGCCCGAGGAACAAAACCAGATCCTGAAGAACAAAAGAAGGGCCCGAGGAATAAAACCAGACCCCGAGGAACAAAACTAGCCCTCGAGGAAGAAAAGCAGAGCCCGAGGAACAAAACCAGAGCCCGAGGAAGATAACCAGAGCTAGAGGAGCAAAACCACAGCTCGAGGAACAAAACGAGCTCCCGAAGAAAGAAACCAGAGCCCGAGGAACAAAACCAGATCCCGAGGAACAAAACCAGATCGCGAAGAACAAAAGGAGGCCCCAAGGAACAAAACCAGAGCCCGTGGAATTATACTAGAGTCCGAGGAACAAAACCAGAGCCCGAGGAAAAAAAACAGAGCCTGAGGATCAAAACCAGAGCCAATGGAACTAAACCAGAGCGCGAGGAACAAAATAGAACCCGAGAAATTAAACCAGAGCCCGAGGAAGAAAACCAGAACCCGAGGAACAAAACCAGAGACCGAGGAAGAAATGGTGGGCCTGAGGAACCAAACGAGACCCGTGGACCCAAACCAGAGCCCGAGGAGCTAAAGCAGAGCTGGAAGAACAAAACCAGATCCTGGGCAACAAAACCAGCCCTGGAGGAAGAAAACCAGAGCCCGAGGAAGGAAACCAGAGCCCGAGGAAGACAACCAGAGCTAGAGGAGCAAAACCACAGCTCGAGGAACAAAACCAGAGCCCGAGGAAAGAATCCGGAGCCCAAGGAACAAAAACAGGTCCCGAAGAACAAAAGGAGGGTCCGAGGAATAAAACGAGACCACGAGGAACAAAACTAGCCCTCGAGGAAGAAAACCAGAGCCCGAGGAAGACAACCAGAGCTAGAGGAGCAAAACCACAGCTCGAGGAACAAAACCAGAGCCCGAGGAAAGAAACCAGAGCCCGAGGAACAAAACCAGAGCCCGAGGAAGACAACCAGAGCTAGAGGAGCAAAACCACAGCTCGAGGAACAAAACGAGCTCCCGAGGAAAGAATCCAGAGCCCGAGGAACAAAACCAGATCCCGAGGAACAAAACCAGATCGCGAAGAACAAAAGGAGGCCCCAAGGAACAAAACCAGAGCCCGTGGAATTATACTAGAGTCCGAGGAACAACACCAGAGCCCGAGGAAAAAAACCAGAGCCTGAGGAAGAAAACCAGAGCCAATGGAACTAAAACAGAGCTCGAGGAACAAAACCAGAACCCGAGAAATTCAACCAGAGCCCGAGGAAGAAAACCAGAACCCGAGGAACAAAACCAGAGACCGAGGAAGAAATGGTGGGCCCGAGGAACAAAACGAGACCCATAGACCCAAACCAGAGCCCGAGGAGCTAAAGCAGAGCTGGAAGAACAAAACCAGAGCCCGGGGAACAAAACCAGCCCTCGAGGAAGAAAACCAGAGCCCGAGGAACAAAACCAGAGACCGAGGAACAAAACCAGAGACCGAGGAAGAAATGGTGGGCCCGAGGAACAAAACGAGACCCGTGGACCCAAACCAGAGCCCGAAGAGCTAAAGCAGAGCTTGAAGAACAAAACCAGAGCCCGGGCAACAAAACCAGCCCTCGAGGAAGAAAACCAGAGCCCGAGGAAGAAAACCAGAGCCCGAGGAAAAAAACCAGAGCTAGAGGAGCAAAACCACAGCTCTAGGAACAAAACCAGAGCCCGAGGAAAGAAACCAGAGCCCGAAGAACGAAACCAGAGCCCGAGGAACAAAATCAGATCGCGAAGAACAAAAGGAGGCCCCGTGGAATTATACTAGAGTCCGACGAAAAAAACCAGAGCCCGAGGAAAAAAACCAGAGCCTGAGGAACAAAACGAGAGCCAATGGAACTAAAAGAGAGCTCGAGGAACAAAACCAGAACCCGAGAAATTAAACCAGAGCGCGAGGAAGAAAACCAGAACCCGAGGAACAAAACCAGAGACGGAGGAAGAAATGGTGGGCCTGAGGAACAAAACGTGGACGCAAACCAGAGCCCGAGGAACAAAACGTGGACGCAAACCAGAGCCCGAGGAGCTAAAGCAGAACTGGAAGAACAAAACCAGAGCCCGGGGAACAAAACCAGCCCTCGAGGAAGAAAACCAGAGCCCGAGGAACAAAACCAGATCCCGAAGAACAAAAGGAGGGCCCGAGGAAAAAAACCAGAGCCCGAGGAACAAAACTAGCCCTCGAGGAAGAAAACCAGAGCCCGAGGAAGACAACCAGAGCTAGAGGAGCAAAACCACAGCTCGAGGAACAAAACCAGAGCCCGAGGAAAGAAACCAGAGCCCAAGGAACAAAAACAGGTCCTGAAGAACAAAAGGAGGGCCCGAGGAAGAAAACGAGACCCCGAGGAAAAAAACTAGCCCTCGAGGAAGAATACCAGAGCCCGAGGAAGACAACGAGAGCTAGAGGAGCAAAACCACAGCTCGAGGAACAAAACGAGCTCCCGAGGAAAGAAACCAGAGCCCGAGGAAGAAAACCAGATCCCGAGGAACAAAACCAGATCCCGAAGAACAAAAGGAGGGCCCAAGGAATAAAACCAGACCCCAAGAAACAAAACTAGCCCTCGAGGAAGAAAAGCAGAGCCCGAGGAAGAAAACCAGAGCCCGAGGAAGACAACGAGAGCTAGAGGAGCAAAACCATAGCTCGAGGAACAAAACAAGCTCCCGAGGAAAGAAACCAGAGCCCGAGGAAAAAAACCAGAGCCTGAGGAACAAAACCAGAGCCAATGGAACTAAATCAGAGCTTGAGGAACAAAACCAGAACCCGAGAAATTAAACCAGAGCCCGAGGAAGAAAACCAGAACCCGAGGAACAAAACCAGAGACCGAGGAACAAATGGTGGGCCCGAGGAACAAAACGAGACCCATGGACACAAACCAGAGCCCGAGGAGCTAAAGCAGAGCTGGAAGAACAAAACCAGAGCCCGGGGAACAAAACCAGCCCTCGAGGAAGAAAACCAGAGCCCGAGGAAGACAACCAGAGCTAGAGGAGCAAAACCACAGCTCGAGGAACAAAACCAGAGCCCGAGGAAAGAAACCAGAGCCCGAGGAAGAAAACCAGATCGCGAAGAACAAAAGGAGGGCCCGAGGAATAAAACCAGACCCCGAGGAACAAAACTAGCCCTCGAGGAAGAAAAGCAGAGCCCGAGGAAGAATACCAGAGTCCGAGGAAGACAACCAGAGCTAGAGGAGCAAAACCACAGCTCGAGGAACAAAACGAGCTCCCGAGGAAAGAAATCAGAGCTCGAGGAACAAAACCAGATCCCGAGGAACAAAACCAGATCGCGAAGAACAAAAGGAGGCCCCAAGGAACAAAACCAGAGCCCGTGGAATTATACTAGAGTCCAAGGAATAACACCAGAGCCCGAGGAAAAAAACCAGAGCCTGAGGAACAAAACCAGAGCCAATGGAACTAAATCAGAGCTTGAGGAACAAAACCAGAACCCGAGAAATTAAACCAGAGCCCGAGGAAGAAAACAAGAACCCGAGGAACAAAACCAGAGACCGAGGAAGAAATGGTGGGCCCGAGGAACAAAACGAGACCCATGGACCCAAACCAGAGCCCGAGGAGCTAAAGCAGAGCTGGAAGAACAAAACCAGAGCCCGGGGAACAAAACCAGCCCTCGAGGAAGAAAACCAGAGCCCGAGGAAGACAACCAGAGCTAGAGGAGCAAAACCACAGCTCAAGGAACAAAACCAGAGCCCGAGGAAAGAAACCAGAGCCCAAGGAACAAAAGCAGGTCCCGAAGAACAAAAGGAGGGTCCGAGTAATAAAACGAGACCCCGAGGAACGAAACTAGCCCTCGAGGAAGAAAACCAGAGCCCGAGGAACAAAACGAGAGCTAGAGGAGCAAAACCACAGCTCGAGGAACAAAAGGAGCTCCCGAGGAAATTAAACCAGAGCCCGAGGAAGAAAACCCATCCCGAAGAACAAAAGGAGGGCCTGTGGAAAAAAACCAGAGCCCGAGGAATAAAACTAGCCCTTGAGGAAGAAAACCAGAGCCCGAGGAAGACAAACAGAGCTAGAGGAGCAAAACCTCAGCTCGAGGAACAAAACCAGAGCCCGAGGAAAGAAACCAGAGCCCGAGGAACAAAAACAGGTCCCGCAGAAGAAAAGGCGGGTCCGAGGAAAAAAACGAGACCCCGAGGAACAAAACTAGCCCTCGAGGAAGAAAAGCAGAGCCCGAGGAAGTAAACCAGAGCCCGAGGAAGACAACAAGAGCTAGAGGAGCAAAACCACAGCTCGAGGAACAAAACGAGTTCCCGAGGAAAGAAACCAGAGCCCGAGGAACAAAACCAGATCCCGAGGAACAAAACCAGATCGCGAAGAACAAAAGGAGGCCCAAAGGAACAAAACCAGAGCCGTGGAAATATACTAGAGTCCGAGGAACAATACCAGAGCCCGAGGAAAAAAACCAGAGCCTGAGGAACAAAACCAGAGCCCGTGGAACTAAACCAGAGCCGGGGGAACAAAACCAGAGGCCGAGAAAAAAAAGCAGGAGCAGAGGAACAAAAAAAGTGGCCGAGGAACAATACCAGAGCCCGAGGAAGAAAACCAGAGCCCGAGGAACAAAACCAGAGCCCGAGGAAGAAATGGTGGGCATGAGGAACAAAACGAGACCCGTGGACCCAAACCAGAGCCCGAGGAGCTAAAGCAGAGCTGGAAGAACAAAACCAGAGCCCGGGCAACAAAACCAGCCCTCGAGGAAGAAAACCAGAGCCCGAGGAAGAAAACCAGAGCCCGAGGAACAAAACCAGATCGCGAAGAACAAAAGGAGGCCCCAAGGAACAAAACCAGAGCCCGTGGAATTATACTAGAGTACGAGGAACAAAACTAGAGCCCGAGGAAAAAAAACAGAGACTGAGGAACAAAACCAGAGCGAATGGAACTAAACCAGAGCCCGGGGAACAAAACCAGCCCTCGAGGAAGAAAACCAGAGCGCGAGGAAGAAAACCAGAGTCCGAGGAAGACAACCAGAGCCCAAGGAACAAAAACAGGTCCCGAAGAACAAAAGGAGGGTCCGAGGAAGAAAACGAGACCCCGAGGAACAAAACTAGCCCTCGAGGAAGAAAACCAGAGCCCGAGGAAGACAACCAGAGCCCGAGGAAGACAACCAGAGCCCGAGGAACAAAACCAGATCCCGAAGAACAAAAGGAGGGCCTTAGGGAAAAAACCTGAGCCCGAGGAACAAAACTAGCCCTCGAGGAAGAAAACCAGAGCCCGAGGAAGAAAACCAGAGCCCGAGGAAGACAACCAGAGCTAGAGGAGCAAAACCACAGCTCGAGGAACAAAACGAGCTCCCGAGGAAAGAAACCAGAGCCCGAGGAACGAAACCAGATCCCGAGTAACAAAACCAGATCGCGAAGAACAAAAGCAGGCCCCAAGGAACAAAACCAGAGCCCGTGGAATTATACTAGAGTCCGAGGAACAACACCAGAGCCCGAGGAAAAAAACCAGAGCCTGAGGAACAAAAGCAGAGCCTGAGGAACAAAACCAGAGCCAATGGAACTAAACCAGAGCTCGAGGAACAAAACCAGAACCCGAGAAATTAAACCAGAGCCCGAGGAAGAACACCAGAACCCGAGGAACAGAACCAGAGACCGAGGAACAAATGGTGGGCCCGAGGAACAAAACGAGACCCAGGGACCCAAACCAGAGCCCGAGGAGCTAAAGCAGAGCTGGAAGAACAAAACCAGAGCCCGGGGAATAAAACCAGCCCTCGAGGAAGAAAACCAGAGCCCGAGGAAGACAACGAGAGCTAGAGAAGCAAAACCACAGCTCGAGGAAGACAACCAGAGCTAGAGGAGCAAAACCAGAGCCCGAGGAACGAAACCAGAGCCCGAGGAACAACACCAGATTGCGAAGAACAAAAGGAGGGCCCGTGGAATAAAACGAGACCCCGAGGAACAAAACTAGCCCTCGAGGAAGAAAAGCAGAGCCCGAGGAAGAAAACCAGAGCCTGAGGAAGACAACGAGAGCTAGAGGAGGAAAACCACAGCTCGAGGAACAAAACGAGCTCCCGAGGAAAGAAACCAGAGCCCGAGGAACAAAACCAGATCCCGAGGAACAAAAGGAGGGCCTGAGGAAAAAAACCAGAGCCCGAGGAACAAAACTAGCCCTCGAGGAAGAAAACCAGAGCCTGAGGAAGACAACCAGAGCTAGAGGAGCAAAACCACAGCTCGAGGAACAAAACCAGAGCCCGAGGAAAGAAACCAGAGCCCGAGGAACAAAACCAGATCCCGAGGAACAAAACCAGATCGCGAAGAACAAAAGGAGGCCCCAAGGAACAAAACCAGAGCCCGTGGAATTATACTAGAGTCCGAGGAACAAAACCAGAGCCCGAGGAAAAAAACCAGAGCCTGAGGAACAAAACCAGAACCCGAGAAATTATACCAGAGCCCGAGGAAGAAAACCAGAACCCGAGGAACAAAACCAGAGACCGAGGAAGAAATGGTGGGCCCGAGGAACAAAACGAGTCCCATGGACCCAAACCAGAGCCCGAGGAGCTAAAGCAGAGCTGGAAGAAAAAAACCACAGCCCGGGGAACAAAACCAGGCCTCGAGGACGAAAACCAGAGCCCGAGGAAGAAAACCAGAGCCCGAGGAAGACAACGAGAGCTAGAGGAGCAAAACCACAGCTCGAGGAACAAAACCAGAGCCGGAGGAAAGAAACCAGAGCCCAAGGAACAAAAGCAGGTCCCGAAGAACTAAAGGAGGGTCCGAGGAATAAAACGAGACCCCGAGGAACAAAACTAGCCCTCGAGGAAGAAAACCAGAGCCCGAGGAAGACAACCAGAGCTAGAGGAGCAAAACCACAGCTCGAGGAACAAAACCAGAGCCCGAGGAAAGAAACCAGAGCCCGAGGAAGAACACCAGAACCCGAGGAACAAAACCAGAGACGGAGGAACAAATGGTGGGCCCGAGGAAGAAAACGAGACCCGTGGACCCAAACCAGAGCCCGAGGAGCTAAAGCAGAGCTGGAAGAACAAAACCAGAGCCCGGGGAAAAAAACCAGCCCTCGAGGAAGAAAACCAGAGCCCGAGGAAGACAACCAGAGCTAGAGAAGCAAAACCACAGCTCGAGGAAGACAACCAGAGCTAGAGGAGCAAAACCAGAGCCCGAGGAAAGAAACCAGATCGCGAAGAACAAAAGGAGGGCCCGAGGAATAAAACCAGACCCCAAGAAACAAAACTATCCCTCGAGGAAGAAAAGCAGAGCCCGAGGAAGAAAACCAGAGCCCGAGGAAGACAACCAGAGCTAGAGGAGCAAAACCACAGCTCAAGGAACAAAACCAGAGCCCGAGGAAAGAAACCAGAGCCCGAGGAACAAAACCAGATCCCGAGGAACAAAACCAGATCCCGAAGAACAAAAGGAGGGCCCGAGGAATAAAACGAGACCCCGAGGAACAAAACTAGCCCTCGAGGAAGAAAAGCAGAGCCCGAGGTAGAAAACCAGAGTCCGAGGAAGACAACGAGAGCTAGAGGAGCAAAACCACAGCTCGAGGAACAAAACGAGCTCCCGAGGAAAGAAACCAGAGCCCGAGGAACAAAACCAGATCCCGAGGAACAAAACCAGATCGCGAAGAACAAAAGGAGGCCCCAAGGAACAAAACCAGAGCCCGTGGAATTATACTAGAGTCCAAGGAACAAAACCAGAGCCCGAGGAAAAAAACCAGAGCCTGAGGAACAAAACCAGAGCCAATGGAACTAAACCAGAGCTCGAGGAACAAAACCAGAACCCGAGAAATTAAACCAGAGCCCGAGGAAGAACACCAGAACCCGAGGAACAAAACCAGAGACGGAGGAACAAATGGTAGGCCCGAGGAACAAAACGAGACACGTGGACCCAAACCAGAGCCCGAGGAGCTAAAGCAGAGCTGGAAGAACAAAACCAGAGCCCGGGGAACAAAACCATCCCTCGAGGAAGAAAAGCAGAGCCCGAGGAAGACAACGAGAGCTAGAGAAGCAAAACCACAGCTCGAGGAAGACAACCAGAGCTAGAGGAGCAAAACCAGAGCCCGAGGAACGAAACCAGAGCCCGAGGAACAAAACCAGATCGCGAAGAACAAAAGGAGGGCCCGAGGAATGAAACGAGACCCCGAGGAACAAAACTAGCCCTCGAGGAAGAAAACCAGAGCCCGAGGAAGAAAACCAGATCCCGAGGAAGACAACCAGAGCTAGAGGAGGAAAACCACAGCTCGAGGAACAAAACCAGAGCCCGAGGAAAGAAACCAGAGCCCGAGGAGGAAAACCAGATCCCGAGGAACAAAACCAGATCCCGAAGAACAAAAGGAGGGCCCGAGGAATAAAACCAGAGCCCGAGGAACAGAACTAGCCTTCGAGGAAGAAAAGCAGAGCCCGAGGAAGAAAACCAGAGCCCGAGGAAGACAACCAGAGCTAGAGGAGCAAAACCACAGCTCGAGGAACAAAACCAGAGCCCGAGGAAGAAAACCAGAGTCCGAGGAACAAAACCAGAGACCGAGGAAGAAATGGTGGGCCTGAGGAACAAAACGAGACCTGTGGACCCAAACCAGAGCCCGAGGAGCTAAAGCAGAGCTGGAAGAACAAAACCAGAGCCTGGGGAACAAATCCAGCCCTCGAGGAAGAAAATCAGAGCCCGAGGAAGAAAAGCAGAGCCCGAGGAAGACAACCAGAGCTAGAGGAGCAAAACCACAGCTCGAGGAACAAAACCAGAGCGCGAGGAAAGAAACCAGAGCCTGAGGAATGAAACCAGATCCCGAGGAACAAAACCAGATCCCGAAGAACAAAAGAAGGGCCCGAGGAAAAAAACGAGACCCCGAGGAACAAAACTAGCCCTCGAGGAAGAATACCAGAGCCCGAGGAAGACAACCAGAGCTAGAGGAGCAAAACCACAGCTCTAGGAACAAAACGAGCTCCCGAGGAAATAAACCAGAGCCCGAGGAACAAAACTAGCCCTCGAGGAAGAAAAGCAGAGCCCGAGGTAGAAAACCAGAGTACGAGGAAGACAACCAGAGCTAGAGGAGCAAAACCACAGCTCGAGGAACAAAACGAGCTCCCGAGGAAAGAAACCAGAGCCCGAGGAACAAAACCAGATCCCGAGGAACAAAACCAGATCGCGAAGAACAAAAGGAGGCCCCAAGGAACAAAACCAGAGCCCGTGGAATTATACTAGAGTCCAAGGAACAACACGAGAGGCCGAGGAAAAAAACCAGAGCCTGAGGAACAAAACCAGAGCCAATGGAACTAAAACAGAGCTTGAGGAACAAAACCAGAACCCGAGAAATTAAACCAGAGCCCGAGGAAGAAAACCAGAACCCGAGGAACAAAACCAGAGACCGAGGAAGAAATGGTGGGCCCGAGGAACAAAACGAGACCCATGGACCCAAACCAGAGCCCGAGGAGCTAAAGCAGAGCTGGAAGAACAAAACCAGAGCCCGGGCAACAAAACCAGCCCTCGAGGACGAAAACCAGAGCCCGAGGAAGAAAACCAGAGCCCGAGGAAGACAACGAGAGCTAGAGGAGCAAAACCACAGCTCGAGGAACAAAACCAGAGCCGGAGGAAAGAAACCAGAGCCCAAGGAACAAAAACAGGTCCCGAAGAACAAAAGGAGGGTCCGAGGAATAAAACGAGACCCCGAGGAACAAAACTAGCCCTCGAGGAAGAAAACCAGAGCCCGAGGAAGACAACCAGAGCTAGAGGAGCAAAACCACAGCTCGAGGAACAAAACGAGCTCCCGAGGAAAGAAACCAGAGCCCGAGGAACAAAACCAGATCCCGAGGAACAAAATCAGATCGCGAAGAACAAAAGGAGGCCCCAAGGATCAAAACCAGAGCCCGTGGAATTATACTAGAGTCCAAGGAACAACACCAGAGCCCGAGGAAAAAAACCAGAGCCTGAGGAACAAAACGAGAGCCAATGGAACTAAACCAGAGCTCGAGGAACAAAACCAGAACCCGAGGAACAAAACCAGAGACCGAGGAAGAAATGGTGGGCCCGAGGAACAAAACGAGACCCATGGACCCAAACCAGAGCCCGAGGAGCTAAAGCAGAGCTGGAAGAACAAAACCAGAGCCCGGGCAACAAAACCAGCCTTCGAGGACGAAAACCAGAGCCCGTGGAAGAAAACCAGAGCCCGAGGAAGACAACGAGAGCTAGAGGAGCAAAACCACAGCTCGAGGAACAAAACCAGAGCCGGAGGAAAGAAACCAGAGCCCAAGGAACAAAAACAGGTCCCGAAGAACAAAAGGAGGGTCCGAGGAATAAAACGAGACCCCGAGGAACAAAACTAGCCCTCGAGGAAGAAAACCAGAGCCCGAGGAAGAAAAGCAGAGCTAGAGGAGCAAAACCACAGCTCGAGGAACAAAACCAGAGCCCGAGGAAAGAAACCAGAGCCCGAGGAACAAAACCGGAGCCCGAGGAACAAAATCAGATCGCGAAGAACAAAAGGAGGCCCCGTGGAATTATACTAGAGTCCGAGGAACAAAACCAGAGCCCGAGGAAAAAAACCAGAGCCTGAGGAAGAAAACTAGAGACGGAGGAAGAAATGGTAGGCCCGAGGAAAAAAAGGAGACCCGTGGACCCAAACCAGAGCCCGAGGAGCTAAAGCAGAGCTGGAAGAACAAAACCAGAGCCCGGGGAAAAAAACCAGCCCTCGAGGAAGAAAACCAGAGCCCGAGGAAGACAACGAGTGGTAGAGAAGCAAAACCACAGCTCGAGGAAGACAACCAGAGCTAGAGGAGCAAAACCAGAGCCCGAGGAACGAAACCAGAGCCCGAGGAACAAAACCAGATCCCGAAGAACAAAAGGAGGGCCCGAGGAATAAAACGAGACCCCGAGGAACAAAACTAGCCCTCGAGGAGGAAAACCAGAGCCCGAGGAAGAAAACCAGATCCCGAGGAAGACAACCAGAGCTAGAGGAGGAAAACCACAGCTCGAGGAACAAAACCAGAGCCCGAGGAAAGAAACCAGAGCCCGAGGAAGAAAACCAGATCCCGAGGAACAAAACCAGATCCCGAAGAACAAAAGGAGGGCCCGAGGAATAAAACCAGAGCCCGAGGAACAAAACTAGCCCTCGAGGAAGAATACCAGAGCCTGAGGAAGACAACCAGAGCTAGAGGAGCAAAACCACAGCTCGAGGAACAAAACCAGAGCCCGAGGAAAGAAACCAGAGCCCGAGGAAGAAAACCAGAGCCCGAGGAACAAAACCAGATCCCGAAGAACAAAAGGAGGGCCCGAGGAATAAAACCAGAGCCCGAGGAACAGAACTAGCCTTCGAGGAAGAAAAGCAGAGCCCGAGGAAGAAAACCAGAGCTAGAGGAGCAAAACCACAGCTCGAGGAACAAAACGAGCTCCCGAGGAAAGAAACCAGAGCCCGAGGAACAAAACCAGGTCCCGAGGAACAAAACCAGATCGCGAAGAACAAAAGGAGGCCCCAAGGAACAAAACCAGAGCCCGTGGAATTATACTAGAGTCCAAGGAACAACTCCAGAGCCCGAGGAAAAAAACCAGAGCCTGAGGAACAAAACCAGAGCCAATGGAACTAAAACAGAGCTTGAGGAACAAAACCAGAACCCGAGAAATTAAACCAGAGCCCGAGGAAGAAAACCAGAACCCGAGGAACAAAACCAGAGACCGAGGAAGAAATGGTGGGCCCGAGGAACAAAACGAGACCCATGGACCCAAACCAGAGCCCGAGGAGCTAAAGCAGAGCTGGAAGAACAAAACCAGAGCCCGGGGAACAAAACCAGCCCTCGAGGAAGAAAACCAGAGCCCGAGGAAGACAACCAGAGCTAGAGGAGCAAAACCACAGCTCGAGGAACAAAACCAGAGCCCGAGGAAAGAAACCAGAGCCCAAGGAACAAAAGCAGGTCCCGAAGAACAAAAGGAGGGTCCGAGGAATAAAACGAGACCCCGAGGAACGAAACTAGCCCTCGAGGAAGAAAACCAGAGCCCGAGGAAGACAACGAGAGCTAGAGGAGCAAAACCACAGCTCGAGGAACAAAACCAGAGCCCGAGGAAAGAAACCAGAGCCCGAGGAAGAAAAGCAGAGCCCGAGGAACAAAACCAGATCCCGAAGAACAAAAGGAGGGCCCGAGGAATAAAACCAGACCCCGAGGAACAAAACTAGCCCTCGAGGAAGAAAAGCAGAGCCCGAGGAAGAAAACCAGAGCCCGAGGAAGACAACGAGAGCTAGAGGAGCAAAACCACAGCTCGAGGAACAAAACGAGCTCCCGAAGAAAGAAACCAGAGCCCGAGGAAGAAAACCAGATCCCGAGGAGCAAAACCAGATCGCGAAGAACAAAAGGAGGCCCCAAGGAACAAAACCAGAGCCCGAGGAAAAAAACCAGAGCCTGAGGAAGAAAACCAGAGCCAATGGAACTAAACCAGAGCTCCAGGAACAAAACCAGAACCCGAGAAATTAAACCAGAGCCCGAGGAAGAAAACCAGAAACCGAGGAACAAAACCAGAGACCGAGGAAGAAATGGTGGGCCCGAGGAACAAAACGAGACCCATGGACCCAAACCAGAGCCCGAGGAGCTAAAGCAGAGCTGGAAGAACAAAACCAGAGCCCGGGCAACAAAACCAGCCCTCGAGGACGAAAACCAGAGCCCGAGGAAGAAAACCAGAGCCCGAGGAAGACAACGAGAGCTAGAGGAGCAAAACCACAGCTCGAGGAACAAAACCAGAGCCGGAGGAAAGAAACCAGAGCCCAAGGAACAAAAACAGGTCCCGAAGAACAAAAGGAGGGTCCGAGGAATAAAACGAGACCCCGAGGAACAAAACTAGCCCTCGAGGAAGAAAACCAGAGCCCGAGGAAGACAACCAGAGCTAGAGGAGCAAAACCACAGCTCGAGGAACAAAACGAGCTCCCGAGGAAAGAAACCAGAGCCCGAGGAACAAAACCAGATCCCGAGGAACAAAACCAGATCGCGAAGAACAAAAGGAGGCCCCAAGGATCAAAACCAGAGCCCGTGGAATTATACTAGAGTCCAAGGAACAACACCAGAGCCCGAGGAAAAAAACCAGAGCCTGAGGAACAAAACGAGAGCCAATGGAACTAAACCAGAGCTCGAGGAACAAAACTAGAACCCGAGGAACAAAACCAGAGACCGAGGAAGAAATGGTGGGCCCGAGGAACAAAACGAGACCCATGGACCCAAACCAGAGCCCGAGGAGCTAAAGCAGAGCTGGAAGAACAAAACCAGAGCCCGGGCAACAAAACCAGCCTTCGAGGACGAAAACCAGAGCCCGTGGAAGAAAACCAGAGCCCGAGGAAGACAACGAGAGCTAGAGGACTAAAACCACAGCTCGAGGAACAAAACCAGAGCCGGAGGAAAGAAACCAGAGCCCAAGGAACAAAAACAGGTCCCGAAGAACAAAAGGAGGGTCCGAGGAATAAAACGAGACCCCGAGGAACAAAACTAGCCCTCGAGGAAGAATACCAGAGCCCGAGGAAGACAACCAGAGCTAGAGGAGCAAAACCACAGCTCGAGGAACAAAACCAGAGCCCGAGGAAAGAAACCAGAGCCCGAGGAACAAAACCAGATCCCGAGGAACAAAACCAGATCGCGAAGAACAAAAGGAGGCCCCAAGGAACAAAACCAGAGCCCGTGGAATTATACTAGAGTCCAAGGAACAAAACCAGAGCCCGAGGAAAAAAACCAGAGCCTGAGGAACAAAACCAGAGCCAATGGAACTAAACCAGAGCTCGAGGAACAAAACCAGAACCCGAGAAATTAAACCAGAGCCCGAGGAACAAAACCAGAGACGGAGGAACAAATGGTGGGCCCGAGGAACAAAACGAGACCCGTGGACCCAAACCAGAGCCCGAGGAGCTAAAGCAGAGCTGGAAGAACAAAACCAGAGCCCGGGGAACAAAACCAGCCCTCGAGGAAGAAAAGCAGAGCCCGAGGAAGACAACGAGAGCTAGAGAAGCAAAAACACAGCTCGAGGAAGACAACCAGAGCTAGAGCAGCAAAACCAGAGCCCGAGGAAAGAAACCAGAGCCCGAGGAACAAAACCAGATCGCGAAGAACAAAAGGAGGGCCCGAGGAATAAAACGAGACCCCGAGGAACAAAACTAGCCCTCGAGGAAGAAAAGCAGAGCCCGAGGAAGAAAACCAGAGCCCGAGGAAGACAAAGAGAGGTAGAGGAACAAAACCACAGCTCGAGGAACAAAACCAGAGCCCGAGGAAAGAAACCAGAGCCCGAGGGAGAAAACCAGAGCCCGAGGAACAAAACCAGATCCCGAAGAACAAAAGGAGGCCCCGAGGAATAAAACCAGAGCCCGAGGAACAAAACTAGCCCTCGAGGAAGAAAAGCAGAGCCCGAGGAAGAAAACCAGAGCCAGAGGAAGACAACGAGAGCTAGAGGAGCAAAACCACAGCTCGAGGAACAAAACGAGCTCCCGAGGAAAGAAACCAGAGCCCGAGGAACAAAACCAGATCCCGAGGAACAAAACCAGATCGCGAAGAACAAAAGGAGGCCCCAAGGAACAAAACCAGAGCCCGTGGAATTATAGTAGAGTCCGAGGAACAAAACCAGAGCCCGAGGAAAAAAAACAGAGCCTGAGGAAGAAAACCAGAGCTAATGGAATTAAAACAGAGCTCGAGGAACAAAAGCAGAACCCGAGAAATTAAACCAGAGCCCGAGGAAGAAAACCAGAACCCGAGGAACAAAACCAGAGACCGAGGAAGAAATGGTGGGCCTGAGGAACAAAACGAGACCCAGGGACCCAAACCAGAGCCCGAGGAGCTAAAGCAGAGCTGGAAGAACAAAACCAGAGCCCGGGCAACAAAACCAGCCCTCGAGGAAGAAAACGAGCTCCCGAGGAAAGAAACCAGAGCCCGAGGAAGAAAACCAGAGCCCGAGGAACAAAACCAGATCCCGAAGAACAAAAGGAGGGCCCGAGGAATAAAACCAGAGCCCGAGGAACAAAACTAACCCTCGAGGAAGAAAGGCAAAGCCCGAGGAAGAAAACCAGAGCCCGAGGAAAGAAACCAGAGCCCGAGGAACGAAACCAGAGCCCGAGGAACAAAATCAGATCGCGAAGAACAAAAGGAGGCCCCGAGGAACAAAACCAGAGCCCGTGGAATTATACTAGAGTCCGAGGAACAAAACCAGAGCCCGAGGAAAAAAAACAGAGCCTGAGAAAGAAAACCAGAGCTAATGGAATTAAAACAGAGCTCGAGGAACAAAAGCAGAACCCGAGAAATTAAACCAGAACCCGAGGAAGAAAACCAGAACCCGAGGAACAAAACCAGAGAGCGAGGAACAAATGGTGGGCCTGAGGAACAAAACGAGACCCGTGGACCCAAACCAGAGCCCGAGGAGTTAAAGCAGAGCTGGAAGAACAAAACCAGAGCCCGGGGAACAAAACCAGCCCTCAAGGAAGAAAACCAGACCCTGAGGAAAAAAACCAGAGACCGAGGAAGACAACGAGAGCTAGAGGAGCAAAACCACAGCTCGAGGAACAAAACCAGAGCCCGAGGAAAGAAACCAGAGCCCAAGGCAAAAAAGCAGGTCCCGAAGAACAAAAGGAGGGTCCGAGGAATAAAACGAGACCCCGAGGAACAAAACTAGCCCTCGAGGAAGAAAACCAGAGCCCGAGGAAGACAAAGAGAGCTAGAGGAGCAAAACCACAGCTCGAGGAACAAAACCAGAGCCCGAGGAAAAAAACCAGAGCCTGAGGAACAAAACCAGAGCCAATGGAACTAAACCAGAGCTCGAGGAACAAAACCAGAACCCGAGAAATTAAACCAGAGCCCGAGGAAGAAAACCAGAGCCCGAGGAACAAAACCAGAGACCGAGGAAGAAATGCTGGGCCTGAGGAACAAAACGAGACCCATGGACCCAAACCAGAGCCCGAGGAGCTAAAGCAGAGCTGGAAGAACAAAACCAGAGCCCGGGGAACAAAACCAGCCCTCGAGGAAGAAAACCAGAGCCCGAGGAAGACAACCAGAGCTAGAGGAGCAAAACCACAGCTCGAGGAACAAAACCAGAGCCCGAGGAAAGAAACCAGAGCCCAAGGAACAAAAGCAGGTCCCGAAGAACAAAAGGAGGGTCCGAGGAATAAAACGAGACCCCGAGGAACGAAACTAGCCCTCGAGGAAGAAAACCAGAGCCCGAGGAAGACAACCAGAGCTAGAGGAGCAAAACCACAGCTCGAGGAACAAAACCAGAGCCCGAGGAAAGAAACCAGAGCCCGAGGAAGAAAAGCAGAGCCCGAGGAACAAAACCAGATCCCGAAGAACAAAAGGAGGGCCCGAGGAATAAAACCAGAGCCCGAGGAACAAAACTAGCCCTCGAGGAAGAAAAGCAGAGCCCGAGGAAGAAAAGCAGAGCCCGAGGAAGACAACGAGAGCTAGAGGAGCAAAACCACAGCTCGAGGAACAAAACGAGCTCCCGAAGAAAGAAACCAGAGCCCGAGGAAGAAAACCAGATCCCGAGGAGCAAAACCAGATCGCGAAGAACCAAAGGAGGCCCCAAGGAACAAAACCAGAGCCCGAGGAAAAAAACCAGAGCCTGAGGAAGAAAACCAGAGCCAATGGAACTAAACCAGAGCTCCAGGAACAAAACCAGAACCCGAGAAATTAAACCAGAGCCCGAGGAAGAAAACCAGAACCCGAGGAACAAAACCAGAGACCGAGGAAGAAATGGTGGGCCCGAGGAACAAAACGAGACCCATGGACCCAAACCAGAGCCCGAGGAGCTAAAGCAGAGCTGGAAGAACAAAACCAGAGCCCGGGGAACAAAACCAGCCCTCGAGGACGAAAACCAGAGCCCGAGGAAGAAAACCAGAGCCCGAGGAAGACAACGAGAGCTAGAGGAGCAAAACCACAGCTCGAGGAACAAAACCAGAGCCGGAGGAAAGAAACCAGAGCCCAAGGAACAAAAACAGGTCCCGAAGAACAAAAGGAGGGTCCGAGGAATAAAACGAGACCCCGAGGAACAAAACTAGCCCTCGAGGAAGAAAACCAGAGCCCGAGGAAGACAACCAGAGCTAGAGGAGCAAAACCACAGCTCGAGGAACAAAACGAGCTCCCGAGGAAAGAAACCAGAGCCCGAGGAACAAAACCAGATCCCGAGGAACAAAATCAGATCGCGAAGAACAAAAGGAGGCCCCAAGGATCAAAACCAGAGCCCGTGGAATTATACTAGAGTCCAAGGAACAACACCAGAGCCCGAGAAAAAAACCAGAGCCTGAGGAACAAAACGAGAGCCAATGGAACTAAACCAGAGCTCGAGGAAGAAAACCAGAACCCGAGGAACAAAACCAGAGACCGAGGAAGAAATGGTGGGCCCGAGGAACAAAACGAGACCCATGGACCCAAACCAGAGCCCGAGGAGCTAAAGCAGAGCTGGAAGAACAAAACCAGAGCCCGGGCAACAAAACCAGCCTTCGAGGACGAAAACCAGAGCCCGTGGAAGAAAACCAGAGCCCGAGGAAGACAACGAGAGCTAGAGGAGCAAAACCACAGCTCGAGGAACAAAACCAGAGCCCGAGGAAAGAAACCAGAGCCCAAGGAACAAAAACAGGTCCCGAAGAACAAAAGGAGGGTCCGAGGAATAAAACGAGACCCCGAGGAACAAAACTAGCCCTCGAGGAAGAAAAGCAGAGCCCGAGGAAGAAAAGCAGAGCTAGAGGAGCAAAACCACAGCTCGAGGAACAAAACCAGAGCCCGAGGAAAGAAACCAGAGCCCGAGGAACAAAACCGGAGCCCGAGGAACAAAATCAGATCGCGAAGAACAAAAGGAGGCCCCGTGGAATTATACTAGAGTCCGAGGAACAAAACCAGAGCCCGAGGAAAAAAACCAGAGCCTGAGGAAGAAAACTAGAGACGGAGGAAGAAATGGTAGGCCCGAGGAAAAAAAGGAGACCCGTGGACCCAAACCAGAGCCCGAGGAGCTAAAGCAGAGCTGGAAGAACAAAACCAGAGCCCGGGGAACAAAACCAGCCCTCGAGGAAGAAAACCAGAGCCCGAGGAAGACAACGAGTGGTAGAGAAGCAAAACCACAGCTCGAGGAAGACAACCAGAGCTAGAGGAGCAAAACCAGAGCCCGAGGAACGAAACCAGAGCCCGAGGAACAAAACCAGATCCCGAAGAACAAAAGGAGGGCCCGAGGAATAAAACGAGACCCCGAGGAACAAAACTAGCCCTCGAGGAAGAAAACCAGAGCCCGAGGAAGAAAACCAGATCCCGAGGAAGACAACCAGAGCTAGAGGAGGAAAACCACAGCTCGAGGAACAAAACCAGAGCCCGAGGAAAGAAACCAGAGCCCGAGGAAGAAAACCAGAGCCCGAGGAACGAAACCAGATCCCGAAGAACAAAAGGAGGGCCCGAGGAATAAAACCAGAGCCCGAGGAACAGAACTAGCCTTCGAGGAAGAAAAGCAGAGCCCGAGGAAGAAAACCAGAGCTAGAGGAGCAAAACCACAGCTCGAGGAACAAAACGAGCTCCCGAGGAAAGAAACCAGAGCCCGAGGAACAAAACCAGATCCCGAGGAACAAAACCAGATCGCGAAGAACAAAAGGAGGCCCCAAGGAACAAAACCAGAGCCCGTGGAATTATACTAGAGTCCAAGGAACAAAACCAGAGCCCGAGGAAAAAAACCAGAGCCTGAGGAACAAAACCAGAGCCAATGGAACTAAACCAGAGCTCGAGGAACAAAACCAGAACCCGAGAAATTCAACCAGAGCCCGAGGAACAAAACCAGAGACGGAGGAACAAATGGTGGGCCCGAGGAACAAAACGAGACCCATGGACCCAAACCAGAGCCCGAGGAGCTAAAGCAGAGCTGGAAGAACAAAACCAGAGCCCGGGGAACAAAACCAGCCCTCGAGGAAGAAAAGCAGAGCCCGAGGAAGACAACGAGAGCTAGAGAAGCAAAAACACAGCTCGAGGAAGACAACCAGAGCTAGAGCAGCAAAACCAGAGCCCGAGGCAAGAAACCAGAGCCCGAGGAACAAAACCAGATCGCGAAGAACAAAAGGAGGGCCCGAGGAATAAAACGAGACCCCGAGGAACAAAACTAGCCCTCGAGGAAGAAAAGCAGAGCCCGAGGAAGAAAACCAGAGCCCGAGGAAGACAAAGAGAGGTAGAGGAACAAAACCACAGCTCGAGGAACAAAACCAGAGCCCGAGGAAAGAAACCAGAGCCCGAGGGAGAAAACCAGAGCCCGAGGAACAAAACCAGATCGCGAAGAACAAAAGGAGGCCCCAAGGAATAAAACCAGAGCCCGAGGAACAAAACTAGCCCTCGAGGAAGAAAAGCAGAGCCCGAGGAAGAAAACCAGAGCCCGAGGAAGACAACGAGAGCTAGAGGAGCAAAACCACAGCTCGAGGAACAAAACAAGCTCCCGAGGAAAGAAACCAGAGCCCGAGGAACAAAACCAGATCCCGAGGAACAAAACCAGATCGCGAAGAACAAAAGGAGGCCCCAAGGAACAAAACCAGAGCCCGTGGAATTATAGTAGAGTCCGAGGAACAAAACCAGAGCCCGAGGAAAAAAACCAGAGCCCGAGGAACAAAACCAGATCCCGAGGAACAAAACCAGATCGCGAAGAACAAAAGGAGGCCCCAAGGAACAAAACCAGAGCCCGTGGAATTATAGTAGAGTCCGAGGAACAAAACCAGAGCCCGAGGAAAAAAAACAGAGCCTGAGGAAGAAAACCAGAGCTAATGGAATTAAAACAGAGCTCGAGGAACAAAAGCAGAACCCGAGAAATTAAACCAGAGCCCGAGGAAGAAAACCAGAACCCGAGGAACAAAACCAGAGACCGAGGAAGAAATGGTGGGCCTGAGGAACAAAACGAGACCCAGGGACCCAAACCAGAGCCCGAGGAGCTAAAGCAGAGCTGGAAGAACAAAACCAGAGCCCGGGGAACAAAACCAGCCCTCGAGGAAGAAAACGAGCTCCCGAGGAAAGAAACCAGAGCCCGAGGAAGAAAACCAGAGCCCGAGGAACAAAACCAGATCGCGAAGAACAAAAGGAGGGCCCGAGGAAAAAAACGAGATCCCGAGGAACAAAACTAGCCCTCGAGGAAGAAAAACAGAGCCCGAGGAAGAAAACCAGAGCCCGAGGAAGACAACCAGAGCTAGAGGAGCAAAACCACAGCTCGAGGAAGACAACCAGAGCTAGAGGAGCAAAACAAGAGCCCGAGGAAGAAAACCAGAGCCCAAGGAACAAAACCAGATCCCGAGGAACAAAACCAGATCACGAAGAACAAAAGGAGGTCCCGAGGAACAAAACCAGAGCCCGTGGAATTATACTAGAGTCCGAGGAACAAAACCAGAGCCTGAGGAAAAAAAACAGAGCCTGAGGAACAAAACCAGAGCCAATGGAACTAAACCAGAGCTCGAGGAACAAAACCAGAACCCGAGAAATTAAATCAGAGCCCGAGGAAGAAAACCAGAACCCGAGGAAGGCAACGAGAGCCTGAGGAACAAAAGCAGAGCCCGTGGAACTAAACCAGAGCCCGGGGAACAAAACCAGAGGCCGAGAAAAAAAAGCAGGGGCAGAGGAACAAAAAAAGAGGCCGAGGAACAATACCAGAGCCCGAGGAAGAAAACCAGAGCCGGAGGAACAAAACCAGAGACCGAGGAAGAAATGGTGGGCCCGAGGTACAAAACGAGACCCGTGGACCCAAACCAGAGCCCGAGGAGCTAAAGCAGAGCTGGAAGAACAAAACCAGAGCCCGGGGAACAAAACCAGCCCTTGAGGAAGAAAACCAGAGCCCGAGGAAGAAAACCAGAGCCCGAGGAAGACAACCAGAGCTAGAGGAGCAAAACCACAGCTCGAGGAACAAAACCAGAGCCCGAGGAAAGAAACCAGAGCCCGAGGAACGAAACCAGAGCCCGAGGAACAAAATCAGATCGCGAAGAACAAAAGGAGGCCCCGAGGAACAAAACCAGAGCCCGTGGAATTATACTAGAGTCCGAGGAACAAAACCAGAGCCCGAGGAAAAAAACTAGAGCCTGAGGAACAAAACCAGAGCCTGAGGAACAAAACCAGACCCAATGGAACTAAAAGAGAGCTCGAGGAACAAAACCAGAACCCGAGAAATTAAACCAGAGCCCGAGGAAGAAAACCAGAACCCGAGGAACAAAAGCTGACACGGAGGAACAAGTAGTGGGCCTGAGGAACAAAACGTGGACGCAAACCAGAGCCAGAGGAACAAAACATGGACGCAAACCAGAGGCCGAGGAGCTAAAGCAGAACTGGAAGAACAAAACCAGAGCCCGGGGAACAAAACCAGCCCTCGAGGAAGAAAAGCAGAGCCCGAGGAAGAAAACCAGAGCCCGAGGAAGACAACGAGAGCTAGAGGAGAAAACCACAGCTCGAGGAACAAAACTAGAGCCCGAGGAATGAAACCAGAGCCCGAGGAAGAAAACCAGAGCCCGAGGAACAAAACCAGATCCCGAAGAACAAAAGGAGGGCCCGAGGAATAAAACCAGAGCCCGAGGAACAAAACTAGCCCTCGAGGAAGAAAAGCAGAGCCCGAGGAAGAAAACCAGAGCCCGAGGAAGACAACGAGAGCTAGAGGAGCAAAACCACAGCTCGAGGAACAAAACCAGAGCCCGAGGAAAGAAACCAGAGCCCGAGGAACAAAACGAGATCCCGAGGAACAAAACCAGATCGCGAAGAACAAAAGGAGGCCCCAAGGAACAAAACCAGAGCCCGTGGAATAATACTAGAGTCCGAGGAACAACACCAGAGCCCGAGGAAAAAAACCAGAGCCTGAGGAAAAAAAGCAGAGCCCGTGGAACTAAACCAGAGCCCGGGGAACAAAACCAGAGGCCGAGAAAAAAAAGCAGGGGCAGAGGAACAAAAAAAGAGGCCGAGGAACAATACCAGAGCCCGAGGAAGAACACCAGAGCCCGAGGAACAAAACCAGAGACCGAGGAAGAAATGGTGGGCCCGAGGTACAAAACAAGACCCGTGGACCCAAACCAGAGCCCGAGGAGCTAAAGCAGAGCTGGAAGAACAAAACCAGAGCCCGGGCAACAAAACCAGCCCTCGAGGAAGAAAACCAGAGCCCAAGGAACAAAACCAGATCGCGAAGAACAAAAGGAGGGCCCGAGGAATAAAATGAGACCCCGAGGAACAAAACCAGCCCTCGAGGAAGAAAAGCAGAGCCCGAGGAAGAAAACCAGAGCCCGAGGAAGACAACGAGAGCTAGAGGAGAAAACCACAGCTCGAGGAACAAAACGAGCTCCCGAGGAATGAAACCAGAGCCCGAGGAAGAAAACCAGAGCCCGAGGAACAAAACCAGATCCCGAAGAACAAAAGGAGGGCCCGAGGAATAAAACCAGAGCCCGAGGAACAAAACTAGCCCTCGAGGAAGAAAAGCAGAGCCCGAGGAAGAAAACCAGAGCCCGAGGAAGACAACGAGAGCTAGAGGAGCAAAACCACAGCTCGAGGAACAAAACCAGAGCCCGAGGAAAGAAACCAGAGCCCGAGGAACAAAACGAGATCCCGAGGAACAAAACCAGATCGCGAAGAACAAAAGGAGGCCCCAAGGAACAAAACCAGAGCCCGTGGAATAATACTAGAGTCTGAGGAACAACACCAGAGCCCGAGGAAAAAAACCAGAGCCTGAGGAACAAAAGCAGAGCCCGTGGAACTAAACCAGAGCCCGGGGAACAAAACCAGAGGCCGAGAAAAAAAAGCAGGGGCAGAGGAACAAAAAAAGAGGCCGAGGAACAATACCAGAGCCCGAGGAAGAACACCAGAGCCCGAGGAACAAAACCAGAGCCCGAGGAAGAAATGGTGGGCCCGAGGAACAAAACGAGACCCGTGGACCCAAACCAGAGCCCGAGGAGCTAAAGCAGAGCTGGAAGAACAAAACCAGAGCCCGGGGAACAAAACCAGCCCTTGAGGAAGAAAACCAGAGCCCAAGGAAGAAAACCAGAGCCCGAGGAAGACAACGAGAGCTAGAGGAGCAAAACCACAGCTCGAGGAACAAAACCAGAGCCCGAGGAAAGAAACCAGAGCCCGAGGAACGAAACCAGAGCCAATGGAACTAAAACAGAGCTTGAGGAACAAAACCAGAACCTGAGAAATTAAACCAGAGCCCGAGGAAGAAAACCAGAACCCGAGTAACAAAACCAGAGACCGAGGAACAAATGGTGGGCCCGAGGAACAAAACGAGACCCATGGACCCAAACCAGAGTCCGAGGAGCTAAAGTAGAGCTGGAAGAACAAAAGCAGAGCCCGGGGAACAAAACCAGCCCTCGAGGAAGAAAAGCAGAGCCCGAGGAAGAAAACCAGAGCCCGAGGAAGACAACCAGAGCTAGAGGAGCAAAACCACAGCTCGAGGAAGACAACCAGAGCTAGAGGAGCAAAACAAGAGCCCGAGGAAGGAAACCAGAGCCCGAGGAACAAAACCAGATCCCGAGGAACAAAACCAGATCACGAAGAACAAAAGGAGGCCCCGAGAAACAAAACCAGAGCCCGTGGAATTATACTAGAGTCCGAGGAACAAAACCAGAGCCTGAGGAAAAAAAACAGAGCCTGAGGAACAAAACCAGAGCCAATGGAACTAAACCAGAGCTCGAGGAACAAAACCAGAACCCGAGAAATTAAACCAGAGCCCGAGGAAGAAAACCAGAACCGGAGGAAGACAACGAGAGCCTGAGGAACAAAAGCAGAGCCCGTGGAACTAAACCAGAGCCCAGGGAACAAAACCAGAGGCCGAGAAAAAAAAACAGCGGCAGAGGAACAAAAAAAGAGGCCGAGGAACAATACCAGAGCCCGAGGAAGAAAACCAGAGCCCGAGGAACAAAACCAGAGACCGAGGAAGAAATGGTGGGCCCGAGGAACAAAACGAGACCTGTGGACCCAAACCAGAGCCCGAGGAGCTAAAGCAGAGCTGGAAGAACAAAACCAGAACCCAGGGAACAAAACTAGCCCTCGAGGAAGAAAAGCAGAGCCCGAGGAACAAAACCAGAGCCCAAGGAAGACAACGAGAGCTAGAGGAGCAAAACCACAGCTCGAGGAACAAAACGAGCTCCCGAGGAAAGAAACCAGAGCCCGAGGAACAAAACCAGATCCCGAGGAACAAAACCAGATCGCGAAGAACAAAAGCAGGCCCCAAGGAACAAAACCAGAGCCCGTGGAATTATACTAGAGTCCGAGGAACAAAACCAGAGCCCGAGGGAAAAAACCAGAGCCTGAGGAACAAAACCAGAGCCAATGGAACTAAACCAGAGCTCGATGAACAAAACCAGAACCCGAGAAATTAAACCAGAGCCCGAGGAAGAAAACCAGAACCCGAGGAACAAAACCAGAGACCAAGGAAGAAATGGTGGGCCCGAGGAACAAAACGAGACCCGTGGACCCAAACCAGAGCCCGAGGAGCTAAAGCAGAGCTGGAATAACAAAACCAGAGCCCGGGCAACAAAACCAGCCCTCGAGGACGGAAACCAGAGCCCAAGGAAGAAAAGCAGAGCCCGAGGAAGACAAGGAGAGCTAGAGGAGCAAAACCACAGCTCGAGGAACAAAACCAGAGCCCGAGGAAAGAAACCAGAGCCCAAGGAACAAAAACAGGTCCCGAAGAACAAAACCAGATCCCGAAGAACAAAAGGAGGGCCCGAGGAAAAAAACCAGAGCCCGAGGAACAAAGTAGCCCTCGAGGAAGAAAAGCAGAGCCCGAGGAAGAAAACCAGAGCCCGAGGAAGACAACGAGAGCTAGAGGAGCAAAACCACAGCTCGAGGAACAAAACGAGCTCCCGAGGAAAGAAACCAGAGCCCGAGGAACAAAACCAGAGCCCGAGGAACAAAACCAGATCGCGAAGAACAAAAGGAGGCCCCGAGGAACAAAACCAGAGCCCGTGGAATTATACTAGAGTCCGCGGAACAACACCAGACCCGAGGAAAACAACCAGAGCCTGAGGAACAATACTAGAGCCCGAGGAAGAAAACCAGAGCCGGAGGAACAAAACCAGAGACCGAGGAAGAAATGGTGGGCCTGAGGAACAAAACGAGACCCGTGGACCCAAACCAGAGCCCGAGGAGCTAAAGCAGAGCTGGAAGAACAAAATCAGAGCCCGGGGAACAAAACCAGCCCTCGAGGAAGAAAACCAGAGCCCGAGGAAGAAAACCAGAGCCCGAGGAACGAAACCAGATCCCGAGGAACAAAACCAGATCCCGAAGAAGAAAAGGAGGGCCCGAGGAAAAAAACGAGACCCCGAGGAATAAAACTAGCCCTCGAGGAAGAATACCAGAGCCCGAGGAAGACAACCAGAGCTAGAGGAGCAAAACCACAGCTCGAGGAACAAAACCAGAGCCCGAGGAAAGAAACCAGAGCCCGAGGAAGAAAAGGAGACCCCGAGGAACAAAACTAGCCCTCGAGGAAGAAAACCAGAGCCCGAGGAAGACAACCAGAGCTAGAGGAGCAAAACCACAGCTCGAGGAGCAAAACCAGAGCCCGAGGAACGAAACCAGAGCCCGAGGAACAAAACCAGATCCCGAAGAACAAAAGGAGGGTCCGAGGAATAAAACGAGACCCCGAGGAACAAAACTAGCCCTCGAGGAAGAAAAGCAGAGCCCGAGGAAGAAAAGCAGAGCCCGAGGAAGACATCCAGAGCTAGAGGAGCAAAACCACAGCTCGAGGAAGACAACCAGAGCTAGAGGAGCAAAACAAGAGCCCGAGGAAGAAAACCAGAGCCCGAGGAACAAAACCAGATCCCAAGGAACAAAACCAGATCGCGAAGAACAAAAGGAGGCCCCGAGAACAAAACCAGAGCCCGTGGAATTATACTAGAGTCCGAGGAACAAAACCAGAGCCTGAGGAAAAAAAACAGAGCCTGAGGAACAAAACCAGAGCCAATGGAACTAAACCAGAGCTCGAGGAACAAAACCAGAACCCGAGAAATTAAACCAGAGCCTGAGGAAGAAAACCAGAACCCGAGGAACAAAACCAGAGACGGAGGAACAAATCGTGGGCCTGAGGAACAAAACGAGTCCCGTGGACCCAAACCAGAGCCCGAAAAGCTAAAGCAGAGCTGGAAGGCCAAAACCAGAGCCAGGGCAACAAAACCAGCCCTCGAGGAAGACAACCAGAGCCCGAGGAAGAAAAGCAGAGCCCGAGGAAGACAACCAGAGCTAGAGGAGCAAAAGCACAGCTCGAGGAACAAAACCAGATCCCGAAGAACAAAAGGAGGACCCGAGGTAAAAAAACAAAGCCCGAGGAACAGAATTAGCCCTCGAGGAAGAAAACCAGAGCCCGAGGAAGACAACGAGAGCTAGAGGAGCAAAACCACAGCTCGAGGAACAAAACCAGAGCCCGAGGAAGAAAACCAGAGCCCGAGGAACAAAACCAGAGACCGAGGAAGAAATGGTGGGCCCGAGGAACAAAACGAGACCTGTGGACCCAAACCAGAGCCCGAGGAGCTAAAGCAGAGCTGGAAGAACAAAACCAGAGCCCGGGCAACAAAACCAGCCCTCGAGGAAGAAAACCAGAGCCCAAGGAACAAAACCAGATCGCGAAGAACAAAAGGAGGGCCCGAGGAATAAAATGAGACCCCGAGGAACAAAACCAGCCCTCGAGGAAGAAAAGCAGAGCCCGAGGAAGAAAACCAGAGCCCGAGGAAGACAACGAGAGCTAGAGGAGAAAACCACAGCTCGAGGAACAAAACGAGCTCCCGAGGAATGAAACCAGAGCCCGAGGAAGAAAACCAGAGCCCGAGGAACAAAACCAGATCCCGAAGAACAAAAGGAGGGCCCGAGGAATAAAACCAGAGCCCGAGGAACAAAACTAGCCCTCGAGGAAGAAAAGCAGAGCCCGAGGAAGAAAACCAGAGCCCGAGGAAGAGAACGAGAGCTAGAGGAGCAAAACCACAGCTCGAGGAACAAAACCAGAGCCCGAGGAAAGAAACCAGAGCCCGAGGAACAAAACGAGATCCCGAGGAACAAAACCAGATCGCGAAGAACAAAAGGAGGCCCCAAGGAACAAAACCAGAGCCCGTGGAATAATACTAGAGTCTGAGGAACAACACCAGAGCCCGAGGAAAAAAACCAGAGCCTGAGGAACAAAAGCAGAGCCCGTGGAACTAAACCAGAGCCCGGGGAACAAAACCAGAGGCCGAGAAAAAAAAGCAGGGGCAGAGGAACAAAAAAAGAGGCCGAGGAACAATACCAGAGCCCGAGGAAGAACACCAGAGCCCGAGGAACAAAACCAGAGCCCGAGGAAGAAATGGTGGGCCCGAGGAACAAAACGAGACCCGTGGACCCAAACCAGAGCCCGAGGAGCTAAAGCAGAGCTGGAAGAACAAAACCAGAGCCCGGGGAACAAAACCAGCCCTTGAGGAAGAAAACCAGAGCCCAAGGAAGAAAACCAGAGCCCGAGGAAGACAACGAGAGCTAGAGGAGCAAAACCACAGCTCGAGGAACAAAACCAGAGCCCGAGGAAAGAAACCAGAGCCCGAGGAACGAAACCAGAGCCAATGGAACTAAAACAGAGCTTGAGGAACAAAACCAGAACCTGAGAAATTAAACCAGAGCCCGAGGAAGAAAACCAGAACCCGAGTAACAAAACCAGAGACCGAGGAACAAATGGTGGGCCCGAGGAACAAAACGAGACCCATGGACCCAAACCAGAGTCCGAGGAGCTAAAGTAGAGCTGGAAGAACAAAAGCAGAGCCCGGGGAACAAAACCAGCCCTCGAGGAAGAAAAGCAGAGCCCGAGGAAGAAAACCAGAGCCCGAGGAAGACAACCAGAGCTAGAGGAGCAAAACCACAGCTCGAGGAAGACAACCAGAGCTAGAGGAGCAAAACAAGAGCCCGAGGAAGGAAACCAGAGCCCGAGGAACAAAACCAGATCCCGAGGAACAAAACCAGATCACGAAGAACAAAAGGAGGCCCCGAGAAACAAAACCAGAGCCCGTGGAATTATACTAGAGTCCGAGGAACAAAACCAGAGCCTGAGGAAAAAAAACAGAGCCTGAGGAACAAAACCAGAGCCAATGGAACTAAACCAGAGCTCGAGGAACAAAACCAGAACCCGAGAAATTAAACCAGAGCCCGAGGAAGAAAACCAGAACCGGAGGAAGACAACGAGAGCCTGAGGAACAAAAGCAGAGCCCGTGGAACTAAACCAGAGCCCAGGGAACAAAACCAGAGGCCGAGAAAAAAAAACAGCGGCAGAGGAACAAAAAAAGAGGCCGAGGAACAATACCAGAGCCCGAGGAAGAAAACCAGAGCCCGAGGAACAAAACCAGAGACCGAGGAAGAAATGGTGGGCCCGAGGAACAAAACGAGACCTGTGGACCCAAACCAGAGCCCGAGGAGCTAAAGCAGAGCTGGAAGAACAAAACCAGAACCCAGGGAACAAAACTAGCCCTCGAGGAAGAAAAGCAGAGCCCGAGGAACAAAACCAGAGCCCAAGGAAGACAACGAGAGCTAGAGGAGCAAAACCACAGCTCGAGGAACAAAACGAGCTCCCGAGGAAAGAAACCAGAGCCCGAGGAACAAAACCAGATCCCGAGGAACAAAACCAGATCGCGAAGAACAAAAGCAGGCCCCAAGGAACAAAACCAGAGCCCGTGGAATTATACTAGAGTCCGAGGAACAAAACCAGAGCCCGAGGGAAAAAACCAGAGCCTGAGGAACAAAACCAGAGCCAATGGAACTAAACCAGAGCTCGATGAACAAAACCAGAACCCGAGAAATTAAACCAGAGCCCGAGGAAGAAAACCAGAACCCGAGGAACAAAACCAGAGACCAAGGAAGAAATGGTGGGCCCGAGGAACAAAACGAGACCCGTGGACCCAAACCAGAGCCCGAGGAGCTAAAGCAGAGCTGGAATAACAAAACCAGAGCCCGGGCAACAAAACCAGCCCTCGAGGACGGAAACCAGAGCCCAAGGAAGAAAAGCAGAGCCCGAGGAAGACAAGGAGAGCTAGAGGAGCAAAACCACAGCTCGAGGAACAAAACCAGAGCCCGAGGAAAGAAACCAGAGCCCAAGGAACAAAAACAGGTCCCGAAGAACAAAACCAGATCCCGAAGAACAAAAGGAGGGCCCGAGGAAAAAAACCAGAGCCCGAGGAACAAAGTAGCCCTCGAGGAAGAAAAGCAGAGCCCGAGGAAGAAAACCAGAGCCCGAGGAAGACAACGAGAGCTAGAGGAGCAAAACCACAGCTCGAGGAACAAAACGAGCTCCCGAGGAAAGAAACCAGAGCCCGAGGAACAAAACCAGAGCCCGAGGAACAAAACCAGATCGCGAAGAACAAAAGGAGGCCCCGAGGAACAAAACCAGAGCCCGTGGAATTATACTAGAGTCCGCGGAACAACACCAGACCCGAGGAAAACAACCAGAGCCTGAGGAACAATACTAGAGCCCGAGGAAGAAAACCAGAGCCGGAGGAACAAAACCAGAGACCGAGGAAGAAATGGTGGGCCTGAGGAACAAAACGAGACCCGTGGACCCAAACCAGAGCCCGAGGAGCTAAAGCAGAGCTGGAAGAACAAAATCAGAGCCCGGGGAACAAAACCAGCCCTCGAGGAAGAAAACCAGAGCCCGAGGAAGAAAACCAGAGCCCGAGGAACGAAACCAGATCCCGAGGAACAAAACCAGATCCCGAAGAAGAAAAGGAGGGCCCGAGGAAAAAAACGAGACCCCGAGGAATAAAACTAGCCCTCGAGGAAGAATACCAGAGCCCGAGGAAGACAACCAGAGCTAGAGGAGCAAAACCACAGCTCGAGGAACAAAACCAGAGCCCGAGGAAAGAAACCAGAGCCCGAGGAAGAAAAGGAGACCCCGAGGAACAAAACTAGCCCTCGAGGAAGAAAACCAGAGCCCGAGGAAGACAACCAGAGCTAGAGGAGCAAAACCACAGCTCGAGGAGCAAAACCAGAGCCCGAGGAACGAAACCAGAGCCCGAGGAACAAAACCAGATCCCGAAGAACAAAAGGAGGGTCCGAGGAATAAAACGAGACCCCGAGGAACAAAACTAGCCCTCGAGGAAGAAAAGCAGAGCCCGAGGAAGAAAAGCAGAGCCCGAGGAAGACATCCAGAGCTAGAGGAGCAAAACCACAGCTCGAGGAAGACAACCAGAGCTAGAGGAGCAAAACAAGAGCCCGAGGAAGAAAACCAGAGCCCGAGGAACAAAACCAGATCCCAAGGAACAAAACCAGATCGCGAAGAACAAAAGGAGGCCCCGAGAACAAAACCAGAGCCCGTGGAATTATACTAGAGTCCGAGGAACAAAACCAGAGCCTGAGGAAAAAAAACAGAGCCTGAGGAACAAAACCAGAGCCAATGGAACTAAACCAGAGCTCGAGGAACAAAACCAGAACCCGAGAAATTAAACCAGAGCCTGAGGAAGAAAACCAGAACCCGAGGAACAAAACCAGAGACGGAGGAACAAATCGTGGGCCTGAGGAACAAAACGAGTCCCGTGGACCCAAACCAGAGCCCGAAAAGCTAAAGCAGAGCTGGAAGGCCAAAACCAGAGCCCGGGCAACAAAACCAGCCCTCGAGGAAGACAACCAGAGCCCGAGGAAGAAAAGCAGAGCCCGAGGAAGACAACCAGAGCTAGAGGAGCAAAAGCACAGCTCGAGGAACAAAACCAGATCCCGAAGAACAAAAGGAGGACCCGAGGTAAAAAAACAAAGCCCGAGGAACAGAATTAGCCCTCGAGGAAGAAAACCAGAGCCCGAGGAAGACAACGAGAGCTAGAGGAGCAAAACCACAGCTCGAGGAACAAAACCAGAGCCCGAGGAAAGAAACCAGAGCCCAAGGAACAAAAACAGGTCCCGAAGAACAAAAGGAGGGTCTGAGGAATAAAACCAGAGCCCGAGGAACAAAACCAGAGACCGAGGAAGAAATGGTGGGCCCGAGGAACAAAACGAGACCCAGGGACCCAAACCAGAGCCCGAGGAGCTAAAGCAGAGCTGGAAGAACAAAACCAGAGCCCGGGGAACAAAACCAGCCCTCGAGGAAGAAAACCAGAGCCCGAGGAAGAAAACCAGAGCCCGAGGAAGACAACCAGAGCTACAGGAGCAAAACCACAGCTCGAGGAAGACAACCAGAGCTAGAGGAGCAAAACAAGAGCCCGAGGAAGAAAACCAGAGCCCAAGGAACAAAACCAGATCCCGAAGAACAAAAGGAGGGCCCGAGGAATAAAACCAGAGCCCGAGGAAAAAAACTAGCCCTCGAGGAAGAAAAGCAGAGCCCGAGGAAGAAAACCAGAGCCCGAGGAAGACAACCAGAGCTAGAGGAGCAAAACCACAGCTCGAGGAAGACAACCAGAGTCCGAGGAAAGAAACCAGAGCCTGAGGAACGAAACCAGATGCCGAGGAAGAAAACCAGAGACCGAGGAACAAATGGTGGGCCCGAGGAACAAAACGAGTCCCATGGACATAAAACAGAGCCCGAGAAGCTAAACCAGAGCTGGAAGGACAAAACCAGAGCCCGGGGAACAAAACCAGCCCTCGAGGAAGAAAACCAGAGCCCGAGGAAGAAAACCAGAGCCCGAGGAAGACAACCAGAGCTAGAGGAGCAAAACCACAGCTCCAGGAACAAAACCAGAGCCCGAGGAAAGAAACCAGAGCCCGAGGAACGAAAGCAGAGCCCGAGGAACAAAATCAGATCGCGAAGAACAAAAGGAGGCCCCGAGGAACAAAACCAGAGCCCGTGGAATTATACTAGAGTCCGAGGAACAACACCAGAGCCCGAGGAAAAAAATCAGAGCCTGCGGAAGAAAACCAGAGCCAATGGAACTAAACCAGAGCTCGAGGAACAAAACCAGAACCCGAGAAATTAAACCAGAGCCCGAGGAAGAACACCAGAACCCGAGGAACAAAACCAGAGACCGAGGAACAAATGGTGGGCCTGAGGAACAAAACGAGACCCGTGGACCCAAACCAGATCCCGAGCAGTTAAAGCAGAGCTGGAAGAACAAAACCAGAGCCCGGTGAACAAAACCAGCCCTCGAGGAAGAAAACCAGAGCCCGAGGAAGAAAACCAGAGCCCGAGGAAGACAACCAGAGCTAGAGGAGCAAAACCACAGCTCGAGGAACAAAACCAGAGCCCGAGGAAAGAAACCAGAGCCTGAGGAACGAAACCAGATCCCGAGGAACAAAACCAGATCCCGAAGAACAAAAGGAGGGCCCGAGGAAAAAAAACAGAGCCCGAGGAACAGAATTAGCCCTCGAGGAAGAAAACCAGAGCCCGAGGAAGACAACCAGAGCTAGAGGAGCAAAACCACAGCTCGAGGAACAAAACCAGAGCCCGAGGAAAGAAACCAGAGCCCAAGGAACAAAAACAGGTCCCAAAGAACAAAAGGAGGGTCCGAGGAATAAAACCAGAGCCCGAGGAACAAAACCAGAGACCGAGGAAGAAATGGTGGGCCTGAGGAACAAAACGAGACCCATGGACCCAAACCAGAGCCCGAGGAGCTAAAGCAGAGCTGGAAGAACAAAACCAGAGCCCGGGGAACAAAACCAGCCCTCGAGGAAGAAAAGCAGAGCCCGAGGAAGAAAACCAGAGCCCGAGGAAGACAACCAGAGCTAGAGGAGCAAAACCATAGCTCGAGGAACAAAACCAGAGCCCGAGGAAAGATACCAGAGCCCAAGGAACAAAAACAGGTCCCGAAGAACAAAAGGAGGGTCCGAGGAATAAAACCAGACCCCGAGGAACAAAACTAGCCCTCGAAGAAGAAAAGCAGAGCCCGAGGAAGAAAACCAGAGCCCGAGGAAGACAACGAGAGCTAGAGGAGCAAAACCACAGCTCGAGGAACAAAACGAGCTCCCGAGGAAAGAAACCAGAGCCCGAGGAACAAAACCAGAGCCCGAGGAACAAAACCAGATCGCGAAGAACAAAAGGAGGCCCCAAGGAACAAAACCAGAGCCCGTGGAATTATACTAGAGTCCGAGGAACAACACCAGAGCCCAAGGAAAACAACCAGAGCCTGAGGAACAAAAGCAGAGCCCATGGAACTAAACCAGAGCCCAGGGAACAAAACCAGAGGCCGAGAAAAAAAAGCAGGGGCAGAGGAACAAAAAAAGAGGCCGAGGAACAATACCAGAGCCCGACGAAGAAAACCAGAGCCCGAGGAACAAAACCAGAGACCAAGGAAGAAATGGTGGGCCTGACGAACAAAACGAGACCCGTGGACCCAAACCAGAGCCCGAGGAGCTAAAGCAGAGCTGGAAGAACAAAACCAGAGCCCGGGGAAGAAAACCAGCCCTCGAGGAAGAAAACCAGAGCCCGAGGAAGAAAACCAGAGCCCGAGGAAGACAACCAGAGCTAGAGGAGCAAAACCACAGCTCGAGGAACAAAACCAGAGCCCGAGGAAAGAAACCAGAGCCTGAGGAACGAAACCATATCCCGAGGAACAAAACCAGATCCCGAAGAACAAAAGGAGGGTCCGAGGAATAAAACGAGACCCCGAGGAACAAAACTAGCCCTCGAGGAAGAAAACCAGAGCCCGAGGAAGACAACCAGAGCTAGAGGAGCAAAACCACAGCTCGAGGAACAAAACCAGAGCCCGAGGAAAGAAACCAGAGCCCGAGGAACAAAACCAGAGCCCGAGGAAGACAACCAGAGCTAGAGGAGCAAAACCAGAGCCCGAGGAAGAAAACCAGAGCCCGAGGAACAAAACCAGATCGCGAATAACAAAAGGAGGGCCCGAGGAATAAAACCAGACCCCGAGGAACAAAACTAGCCCTCGAGGAAGAAAAGCAGAGCCCGAGGAAGAAAACCAGAGGTAGAGGAGCAAAACCACAGTTCGAGGAACAAAACCAGATCCCGAGGAACAAAACCAGATCGCGAAGAATAAAAGGAGGCCCCGAGGAACAAAACCAGAGCCCGTGGAATTATACTAGAGTCCGAGGAACAAAACCAGAGCCCGAGGAAAAAAAACAGAGCCTGAGGAACAAAACCAGAACCCAAGAAATTAAACCAGAGCCCGAGGAAGAAAACCAGAGCCCGAGGAACAAAACCAGAGACCGAGGAAGAAATGGTGGGCCTGAGGAACAAAACGAGACCCGTGGACCCAAACCAGAGCCCGAGGAGCTAAAGCAGAGCTGGAAGAACAAAACCAGAGCCCGGGCAACAAAACCAGCCCTCGAGGAAGAAAAGCAGAGCCCGAGGAAGAAAAGCAGAGCCCGAGGAAGACAACCAGAGCTAGAGGAGCAAAACCCCAGCTCGAGGAAAAAAACGAGCTCCCGAGGAAAGAAACCAGAGCCCGAGGAAGAAAACCAGGTCCCGAGGAACAAAACCAGACCCCGAGGAACAAAAGGAGGCCCCAAGGAACAAATCCAGAGCCCGTGGAATTATACTAGAGTCCGAGGAACAAAACCAGAGCCCGAGGAAAAAAACCAGAGCCTGAGGAACAAAAGCAGAGCCCGTGGAATTAAACCAGAGCCCGGGGAACAAAACCAGAGGCCGAGAAAAAAAAGCAGGGGCAGAGGAACAAAAAAAGAGGCCGAGGAACAATACCAGAGCCCGAGGAAGAAAACCAGAGCCCGAGGAACAAAACCAGACACCGAGGAAGAAATGGTGGGCCTGAGGAACAAAACGAGACCCGTGGACCCAAATCAGAGCCCGAGAAGCTAAAGCAGAGCTGGAAGGACAAAACCAGAGCCCGGGGAACAAAACCAGCCCTCGAGGAAGAAAAGCAGAGCCCGAGGAAGAAAAGCAGAGCCCGAGGAATACAACCAGAGCTAGAGGAGCAAAACCACAGCTCGAGGAACAAAACCAGAGCCCGAGGAAAGAAACCAGATCCCGAGGACCGAAAGCAGAGCCCGAGGAACAAAATCAGATCGCGAAGAACAAAAGGAGGCCCCGAGGAACAAAACCAGAGCCCGTGGAATTATACTAGAGTCCGAGGAACAAAACCAGAGCCCGAGGAAAAAATCCAGAGCCTGAGGAAGTAAACCAGAGCCAATGGAACTAAAACAGAGCTCGAGGAACAAAACCAGAACCCGAGAAATTAAACCAGAGCCCGAGGAAGAAAACCAGAACCCGAGGAACAAAACCAGAGACCGAGGAACAAATGGTGGGCCTGAGGAACAAAACGAGACCCGTGGACCCAAACCAGAGCCCGAGGAGTTAAAGCAGAGCTGGAAGAACAAAACCAGAGCCCGGGGAACAAAACCAGCCCTTGAGGAAGAAAAGCAGAGCCCGAGGAAGACAACGAGAGCTAGAGGAGCAAAACCACAGCTCGAGGAAGACAACCAGAGCTCGAGGAACAAAACCAGAGCCCGAGGAACGAAACCAGAGCCCGAGGAACAAAACCAGATCGCGAAGAACAAAAGGAGGGCCCGAGGAATAAAACGAGACCCCGAGGAACAAAACTAGCCCTCGAGGAAGAAAAGCAGAGCCCGAGGAAGAAAACCAGAGCCCGAGGAAGACAACGAGAGCTAGAGGAGCAAAACCCCAGCTCGAGGAACAAAACGAGCTCCCGAGGAAAGAAACCAGAGCCCGAGGAACAAAACCAGATCCCGAGGAACAAAACCAGATCCCGAAGAACAAAAGGAGGGCCCGAGGAAAAAAACCAGAGCCCGAGGAACAGAATTAGCCCTCGAGGAAGAAAACCAGAGCCCGAGGAAGACAACCAGAGCTAGAGGAGCAAAACCACAGCTCGAGGAACAAAACCAGAGCCCGAGGAACAGAACTAGCCCTCGAGGAAGAAAAGCAGAGCCCGAGGAAGAAAACCAGAGCCCGAGGAAGACAACCAGAGCTAGAGGAGCAAAACCACAGCTCGAGGAACAAAACGAGCTCCCGAGGAAAGAAACCAGAGCCTGAGGAACAGAACTAGCCCTCGAGGAACAATACCAGAGCCCGAGGAAGAAAACCAGAGCCCAAGGAACAAAACCATATCGCGAAGAAGAAAAGGAGGCGCCAAGGAACAAAACCAGAGCCCGTGGAATTATACTAGAGTCCGAGGAACAACACCAGAGCCCAAGGAAAACAACCAGAGCCTGAGGAACAAAAGCAGAGCCCATGGAACTAAACCAGAGCCCAGGGAACAAAACCAGAGGCCGAGAAAAAAAAGCAGGGGCAGAGGAACAAAAAAAGAGGCCGAGGAACAATACCAGAGCCCGACGAAGAAAACCAGAGCCCGAGGAACAAAACCAGAGACCAAGGAAGAAATGGTGGGCCTGACGAACAAAACGAGACCCGTGGACCCAAACCAGAGCCCGAGGAGCTAAAGCAGAGCTGGAAGAACAAAACCAGAGCCCGGGGAAGAAAACCAGCCCTCGAGGAAGAAAACCAGAGCCCGAGGAAGAAAACCAGAGCCCGAGGAAGACAACCAGAGCTAGAGGAGCAAAACCACAGCTCGAGGAACAAAACCAGAGCCCGAGGAAAGAAACCAGAGCCTGAGGAACGAAACCATATCCCGAGGAACAAAACCAGATCCCGAAGAACAAAAGGAGGGCCCGAGGAAAAAAACGAGACCCCGAGGAACAAAACTAGCCCTCGAGGAAGAAAACCAGAGCCCGAGGAAGACAACCAGAGCTAGAGGAGCAAAACCACAGCTCGAGGAACAAAACCAGAGCCCGAGGAAAGAAACCAGAGCCCGAGGAACAAAACCAGAGCCCGAGGAAGACAACCAGAGCTAGAGGAGCAAAACCAGAGCCCGAGGAAGAAAACCAGAGCCCGAGGAACAAAACCAGATCGCGAATAACAAAAGGAGGGCCCGAGGAATAAAACCAGACCCCGAGGAACAAAACTAGCCCTCGAGGAAGAAAAGCAGAGCCCGAGGAAGAAAACCAGAGGTAGAGGAGCAAAACCACAGTTCGAGGAACAAAACCAGATCCCGAGGAACAAAACCAGATCGCGAAGAATAAAAGGAGGCCCCGAGGAACAAAACCAGAGCCCGTGGAATTATACTAGAGTCCGAGGAACAAAACCAGAGCCCGAGGAAAAAAAACAGAGCCTGAGGAACAAAACCAGAACCCAAGAAATTAAACCAGAGCCCGAGGAAGAAAACCAGAGCCCGAGGAACAAAACCAGAGACCGAGGAAGAAATGGTGGGCCTGAGGAACAAAACGAGACCCGTGGACCCAAACCAGAGCCCGAGGAGCTAAAGCAGAGCTGGAAGAACAAAACCAGAGCCCGGGCAACAAAACCAGCCCTCGAGGAAGAAAAGCAGAGCCCGAGGAAGAAAAGCAGAGCCCGAGGAAGACAACCAGAGCTAGAGGAGCAAAACCCCAGCTCGAGGAAAAAAACGAGCTCCCGAGGAAAGAAACCAGAGCCCGAGGAAGAAAACCAGGTCCCGAGGAACAAAACCAGACCCCGAGGAACAAAAGGAGGCCCCAAGGAACAAATCCAGAGCCCGTGGAATTATACTAGAGTCCGAGGAACAAAACCAGAGCCCGAGGAAAAAAACCAGAGCCTGAGGAACAAAAGCAGAGCCCGTGGAATTAAACCAGAGCCCGGGGAACAAAACCAGAGGCCGAGAAAAAAAAGCAGGGGCAGAGGAACAAAAAAAGAGGCCGAGGAACAATACCAGAGCCCGAGGAAGAAAACCAGAGCCCGAGGAACAAAACCAGACACCGAGGAAGAAATGGTGGGCCTGAGGAACAAAACGAGACCCGTGGACCCAAATCAGAGCCCGAGAAGCTAAAGCAGAGCTGGAAGGACAAAACCAGAGCCCGGGGAACAAAACCAGCCCTCGAGGAAGAAAAGCAGAGCCCGAGGAAGAAAAGCAGAGCCCGAGGAATACAACCAGAGCTAGAGGAGCAAAACCACAGCTCGAGGAACAAAACCAGAGCCCGAGGAAAGAAACCAGATCCCGAGGACCGAAAGCAGAGCCCGAGGAACAAAATCAGATCGCGAAGAACAAAAGGAGGCCCCGAGGAACAAAACCAGAGCCCGTGGAATTATACTAGAGTCCGAGGAACAAAACCAGAGCCCGAGGAAAAAATCCAGAGCCTGAGGAAGTAAACCAGAGCCAATGGAACTAAAACAGAGCTCGAGGAACAAAACCAGAACCCGAGAAATTAAACCAGAGCCCGAGGAAGAAAACCAGAACCCGAGGAACAAAACCAGAGACCGAGGAACAAATGGTGGGCCTGAGGAACAAAACGAGACCCGTGGACCCAAACCAGAGCCCGAGGAGTTAAAGCAGAGCTGGAAGAACAAAACCAGAGCCCGGGGAACAAAACCAGCCCTTGAGGAAGAAAAGCAGAGCCCGAGGAAGACAACGAGAGCTAGAGGAGCAAAACCACAGCTCGAGGAAGACAACCAGAGCTCGAGGAACAAAACCAGAGCCCGAGGAACGAAACCAGAGCCCGAGGAACAAAACCAGATCGCGAAGAACAAAAGGAGGGCCCGAGGAATAAAACGAGACCCCGAGGAACAAAACTAGCCCTCGAGGAAGAAAAGCAGAGCCCGAGGAAGAAAACCAGAGCCCGAGGAAGACAACGAGAGCTAGAGGAGCAAAACCCCAGCTCGAGGAACAAAACGAGCTCCCGAGGAAAGAAACCAGAGCCCGAGGAACAAAACCAGATCCCGAGGAACAAAACCAGATCCCGAAGAACAAAAGGAGGGCCCGAGGAAAAAAACCAGAGCCCGAGGAACAGAATTAGCCCTCGAGGAAGAAAACCAGAGCCCGAGGAAGACAACCAGAGCTAGAGGAGCAAAACCACAGCTCGAGGAACAAAACCAGAGCCCGAGGAACAGAACTAGCCCTCGAGGAAGAAAAGCAGAGCCCGAGGAAGAAAACCAGAGCCCGAGGAAGACAACCAGAGCTAGAGGAGCAAAACCACAGCTCGAGGAACAAAACGAGCTCCCGAGGAAAGAAACCAGAGCCTGAGGAACAGAACTAGCCCTCGAGGAACAATACCAGAGCCCGAGGAAGAAAACCAGAGCCCAAGGAACAAAACCATATCGCGAAGAAGAAAAGGAGGCGCCAAGGAACAAAACCAGAGCCCGTGGAATTATACTAGAGTCTGAGGAACAAAACCAGAGCCCGAGGAAAAAAACCAGAGCCTGAGGAACAAAACCAGAGCCAATGGAACTAAAACAGAGCTCGAGGAACAAAACCAGAACCCGAGAAATTTAACCAGAGCCCGAGGAAGAAAACCAGAACCCGAGGAACAAAACCAGAGACCGAGGAACAAATGGTGGGCCTGAGGAACAAAACGAGACCCGTGGACCCAAACCAGAGCCCGAGGAGTTAAAGCAGAGGTGGAAGAACAAAACCAGAGCCCGGGGAACAAAACCAGCCCTCGAGGAAGAAAACCAGAGCCTGAGGAAGAAAACCAGAGCCCGAGGAAGACAACCAGAGCTCGAGGAGCAAAACCATAGCTCGAGGAATAAAACCAGAGCCCGAGGAAAGAAACCAGAGCCTGAGGAACGAAACCAGATCCCGAGGAACAAAACCAGATCCCGAAGAACAAAAGGAGGGCCCGAGGAAAAAAACCAGAGCCCGAGGAACAGAATTAGCCCTCGAGGAAGAAAACCAGAGCCCGAGGAAGACAACCAGAGCTAGAGGAGCAAAACCACAGCTCGAGGAACAAAACCAGAGCCCGAGGAAAGAAACCAGAGCCCAAGGAAGAAAACCAGGTCCCGAGGAACAAAACCAGATCGCGAAGAAAAAAAGGAGGGCCCGAGGAATAAAACCAGAGCCCGAGGAAGAGAACTAGCCCTCGAGGAAGAAAAGCAGAGCCCGAGGAAGAAAACCAGAGCCCTAGGAAGACAACCAGAGCTAGAGGAGCAAAACCACAGCTCGAGGAACAAAACGAGCTCCCGAGGAAAGAAACCAGAGCCCGGGGAACAGAACTAGCCCTCGAGGAACAATACCAGAGCCCGAGGAAGAAAACCAGAGCCCGAGGAACAAAACCATATCGTGAAGAACAAAAGGAGGCGCCAGGAACAAAACCAGAGCCCGTGGAATTATACTAGAGTCTGAGGAAAAAAAACAGAGCCCGAGGAAAAAAAACAGAGCCTGAGGAACAAAACCAGAGCCAATGGAACTAAACCAGAACCCGAGGAACAAAACCAGAACCCGAGAAATTAAAACAGAGCCCGAGGAACAAAACCAGAGACCGAGGAACAAATGGTGGGCCTGAGGAACAAAACGAGACCCGTGGACCCAAACCAGAGCCCGAGGAGTTAAAGCAGAGGTAGAAGAACAAAACCAGAGCCCGGGGAACAAAACCAGCCCTCGAGGAAGAAAACCAGAGCCTGAGGAAGAAAACCAGAGCCCGAGGAAGACAACCAGAGCTAGAGGAGCAAAACCACAGCTCGAGGAATAAAACCAGAGCCCGAGGAAAGAAACCAGAGCCTGAGGAACGAAACCAGATCCCGAGGAACAAAACCAGATCCCGAAGAACAAAAGGAGGGCCCGAGGAAAAAAACCAGAGCCCGAGGAACAGAATTAGCCCTCGAGGAAGAAAACCAGAGCCCGAGGAAGACAACCAGAGCTAGAGGAGCAAAACCACAGCTCGAGGAACAAAACCAGAGCCCGAGGAAAGAAACCGGAGCCCAAGGAACAAAAGCAGGTCCCGAAGAACAAAAGGAGGGTCCGAGGAATAAAACCAGAGCCCGAGGAACAAAACTAGCCCTCGAGGAAGAAAACCAGAGCCCGAGGAAGACAACCAGAGCTAGAGGAGCAAAACCACAGCTCGAGGAACAAAACCAGAGCCCGAGGTAATAAACCAGAGCCCGAGGAAGAAAACCAGATCCCGAGGAACAAAACCAGATACCGAAGAAAAAAAGGAGGGCCCGAGGAATAAAACCAGAGCCCGAGGAACAGAACTAGCCCTCGAGGAAGAAAAGCAGAGCCCGAGGAAGAAAAGCAGAGCCCGAGGAAGACAACGAGAGCTAGAGGAGCAAAACCACAGCTCGAGGAAGACAACCAGAGCTAGAGAAGCAAAACCAGAGCCCGAGGAACGAAACCAGATCCCGAGGAACAAAACCAGATCGCGAAGAACAAAAGCAGGGCCTGAGGAATAAAACCAGAGCCCGAGGAACAAAACTAGCCCTCGAGGAAGAAAAGCAGAGCCCGAGGAAGAAAACCAGAGCCCGAGGAAGACAACGAGAGCTAGAGGAGCAAAACCCCAGCTCGGGGAACAAAACGAGCTCCTGAGGAAAGAAACCAGAGCCCGAGGAACAAAACCAGATCCCGAGGAACAAAACCAGATCGCGAAGAATAAAAGGAGGCCCCGAGGAACAAAACCAGAGCCCGTGGAATTATACTAGAGTCCGAAGAACAAAACCAGAGCCCGAGGAAAAAAAACAGAGCCTGAGGAACAAAACCAGAGCCAATGGAACTAAACCAGATCTCGAGGAACAAAACCAGAACCCGAGAAATTCAACCAGAGCCCGAGGAAGAAAACCAGAACCCGAGGAACAAAACCAGAGACCGAGGAACAAATGGTGGGCCTGAGGAACAAAACGAGACCTGTGGACCCAAACCAGAGCCCGAGGAGCTAAAGCAGAGCTGGAAGAGCAAAACCAGAGACCGGGGAACAAAACCAGCCCTCGAGGAAGAAAACCAGAGCCCGAGGAAGAAAACCAGAGCCCGAGGAAGACAACCAGAGCTCGAGGAGCAAAACCACAGCTCGAGTAACTAAACCAGAGCCCAAGGAAAGAAACCAGAGCCCGAGGAAGAAAACCAGAGCCCGAGGAACAAAACCAGATCCCGAAGAAGAAAAGGAGGGCCCGAGGAAGAAAACCAGAGCCCGAGGAACAAAATTAGCCCTCGAGGAAGAAAAGCAGAGCCCGAGGAAGACAACGAGAGCTAGAGGAGCAAAACCACAGCTCGAGGAACAAAACCAGAGGCCAAGGAAAGAAACCAGAGCCCGAGGAACAAAAACAGGTCCCGAAGAACAAAAGGAGGGCCCGAGGAATAAAACGAGAGCCCGAGGAACAAAACTAGCCCTCGAGGAAGAAAACCAGAGCCTGAGGAAGAAAACCAGAGCCCGAGGAAGACAACGAGAGCTAGAGGAGCAAAACCACAGTTCGAGGAACAAAACGAGCTCCCGAGGAAAGAAACCAGAGCCCGAGGAACAAAACCAGATCCCGAGGAACAAAACCAGATCACGAAGAACAAAAGGAGGCTCCAAGGAACAAAACCAGAGCCCGAGGAAAAAATCCAGAGCCTGAGGAACAAAACCAGAGCCCGAGGAACAAAACCAGATCCCGAAGAAGAAAAGGAGGGCCCGAGGAATAAAAACAGAGCCCGAGGAACAAAACCAGCCCTCGAGGAAGAAAACCAGAGCCCGAGGAAGACAACCCGAGCTACAGGAGCAAAACCACAGCTCGAGGAACAAAACCAGAGCCCGAGGAAAGAAACCAGAGCCCGAGGAACAAAAACAGGTCCCGAAGAACAAAAGGAGGGTGCGAGGAAGAAAACCAGAGCCCATGGAATTATACTAGAGTCCGAGGAACAAAACCAGAGCCCGAGGAAAAAAACCAAAGCCTGAGGAACAAAACCAGAGCCAATGGAACTAAAACAGAGCTCGAGGAACAAAACCAGAGCCCGAGGAATTAAACCAGAGACCGAGGAAGAAATGGTGGGCCCGAGGAACAAAATGAGACCCGTGGACCCAAACCAGAGCCCGAGGAGCTAAAGCAGAGCTGGAAGAACAAAACCAGAGCCCGGGGAACAAAACCAGCCCTCGAGGAAGAAAACCAGAGCCCGAGGAAGACAACCAGAGCCCGAGGAAGACAACCAGAGCTAGAGGAGCAAAACCACAGCTCGAGGAACAAAACCAGAGCCCGAGGAACGAAACCAGAGCCCGAGGAAAAAAAACAGAGCCCGAGGAACAAAACCAGATCCCGAAGAAGAAAAGGAGGGCCCGAGGAATAAAACCAGAGCCCGAGGAACAAAACCAGCCCTCGAGGAAGAAAGCCAGAGCCCGAGGAAGACAACCCGAGCTACAGGAGCAAAACCACAGCTCGAGGAAGAAAACCAGAGCCCGAGGAAGAAAACCAGACCCGAAGAACAAAAGGAGGGCCCGAGGAACAAAACCAGAGCCCGAGGAACAAAACCAGAGCCCGAGGAAGACAACGAGAGCTAGAGGAGCAAAACCACAGTTCGAGGAACAAAACGAGCTCCCGAGGAAAGAAACCAGAGTCCGAGGAACAAAACCAGATCCCGAGGAACAAAACCAGATCACGAAGAACAAAAGGAGGCCCCAAGGAACAAAACCAGAGCCCGAGGAAAAAATCCAGAGCCTGAGGAACAAAACCAGAGCCAATGGAAATAAACCAGAGTTCGAGGAAAAAAACCAGAACCCGAGGAATTAAACCAGAGCCCGAGGAATGAAAACAGAGCCCGAGGAACAAAACCAGAGCCCGACGAAAGAAACCAGAGCCCAAGGAACAAAACCAGGTCCTTAAGAACAAAAGGAGGGTCCGAGGAATAAAACGAGACCCCGAGGAACAAAACTAGCCCTCGAGGAAGAATAACAGAGCCCAAAGAAGACAACCAGAGCTAGAGGATCAAAACCACGGCTCGAGGAACAAAACCAGAGCCCGAGGAAAGAAACCAGAGCACGAGGAAGAAAACCAGAGCTAGAGAAAGAAAACCAGATCCCGAAAAACAAAAGGAGGGTCCTAGGAATAAAACCAGACCCCAAGGAACAAAACTAGCACTCGAGGAAGAAAAGCAGAGCCCGTGGAAGAACACCAGAGCCCGAGGAAAGAAACCAGAGCCCGAGGAACGAAACCAGAGCCTGAGGAAAAAAAACAGAGCCTGATGAAGAAAACCAGAGGCCGAGAAAAAAAAGCAGGGGCAGAGGAACAAAAAAAGAGGCCGAGGAACAATACCAGAGCCCGAGGAAGAAAACCAGAGGCCGAGGAACAAAACCAGAGACCGAGGAAGAAATGGTGGGCCCGAGGAACAAAACGAGACCCGTGGACCCAAACTAGATCCCGAGGAGCTAAAGCAGAGCTGGAAGAACAAAACCAGAGCCCGGGGAACAAAACCAGCCCTCGAGGAAGAAAACCAGAGCCTGAGGAAGAAAACCAGAGCCCGAGGAAGACAACCAGAGCCCGAGGAACGAAACTAGAGCCCGAGGAACAAAAACAGGTCCCGAAGAACAAAAGGAGGGCCCGAGGAATAAAACGAGACCACGAGGAACAAAACTAGCCCTCGAGGAAGAAAACCAGAGCCCGAGGAAGACAACCAGAGCTAGAGGAGCAAAACCACAGTTCGAGGAACAAAACCAGAGCCCGAGGAAAGAAACCAGAGCCCGAGGAAGAAAACCAGGTCCCGAGGAACAAAACCAGATCGCGAAGAACAAAAGGAGGCCCCAAGGAAAAAAAACAGAGCCTGTGGAATTATACTAGAGTCCCAGGAACTAAACCAGAGCCCGAGGAAAAAAACCAGAGCCTGAGGAACAAAACCAGAGCCAATGGAACTAAACCAGAGCTCGAGGAACAAAACCAGAACCCGAGAAATTAAACCAGAGCCCGAGGAAGAAAACCAGAACCCGAGGAACAAAACCAGAGACGGAGGAACAAATGGTGGGCCCGAGGAACAAAACGAGTCCCGTGGACCCAAACCAGAGCCCAAGAAGCTAAAGCAGAGCTGGAAGGACAAAACCAGAGCCCGGGGAACAAAACCAGCCCTCGAGAAAGAAAAGCAGAGCCCGAGGAAGACAACGAGAGCTAGAGGAGCAAAACCACAGCTCGAGGAAGACAACCAGAGCTAGAGGAGCAAAACCAGAGCCCGAGGAACGAAACCAGAGCCCGAGGAACAAAACCAGATCGCGAAGAACAAAAGGAGGGCCCGAGGAATAAAACGAGACCCCGAGGAACAAAACTAGCCCTAGAGGAAGAAAAGCAGAGCCCGAGGAAGAAAACCAGAGCCCGAGGAAGACAACCAGAGCTAGAGGAGCAAAACCCCAGCTCGAGGAACAAAACGAGCTCCCGAGGAAAGAAACCAGAGCCCGAGGAACAAAACCAGATCCCGAGGAACAAAACCAGATCGCGAAGAATAAAAGGAGGCCCCGAGGAACAAAACCAGAGCCCGTGGAATTATACTAGAGTCCGAGGAACAAAACCAGAGCCCGAGGAAAAAAATCAGAGCCTGAGGAACAAAACCAGAGCCAATGGAACTAAACCAGAGCTCGAGGAACAAAACCAGAACCCGAGAAATTAAACCAGAGCCCGAGGAAGAAAACCACAGCCCAAGGAACAAAACCAGAGACCGAGGAAGAAATGGTGGGCCTGAGGAACAAAACGAGACCCGTGGACCCAAACCAGAGCCCGAGGAGCTAAAGCAGAGCTGGAAGAACAAAACCAGAGCCCGGGGAACAAAACCAGCCCTCGAGGAAGAAAAGCAGAGACCGAGGAAGACAACCAGAGCTAGAGGAGCAAAACCACAGCTCGAGGAACAAAACCAGAGCCGGAGGAAAGAAACCAGAGCCCAAGGAACAAAAACAGGTCCCGAAGAACAAAAGGAGGGTCCGAGGAATAAAACGAGACCCCGAGGAACAAAACTAGCCCTCGAGGAAGAAAACCAGAGCCCGAGGAAGACAACCAGAGCTAGAGGAGCAAAACCACAGCTCGAGGAACAAAACCAGAGCCCGAGAAAAGAAACCAGAGCCCGAGGAAGAAAACCAGATCCCGAGGAACAAAACCAGATCGAGAACAAAAGGAGGCCCCAAGGAACAAAACCAGAGCCCGTGGAATTATACTAGAGTCCGAGGAACAAAACCAGAGCCCGAGGAAAAAAACCAGCGCCTGAGGAACAAAAGCAGAGCCCGTGGAATTAAACCAGAGCCCGGGGAACAAAACCAGAGGCCGAGAAAAAAAAGCAGGGGCAGAGGAACAAAAAAAGAGGCCGAGGAACAATGCCAGAGTCCGAGGAAGAAAACCAGAGCCCGAGGAACAAAACCAGAGACCGAGGAAGAAATGGTGGGCCTGAGGAACAAAACGAGACCCGTGGACCCAAACCAGAGCCCGAGAAGCTAAAGCAGAGCTGGAAGGACAAAACCAGAGCCCGGGGAACAAAACCAGCCCTCGAGGAAGAAAAGCAGAGCCCGAGGAAGAAAACCAGAGCCCGAGGAAGACAACCAGAGCTAGAGGAGCAAAACCACAGCTCGAGGAACAAAACCAGAGCCCGAGGAAAGAAACCAGAGCCTGAGGAACGAAACCAGATCCCGAGGAACAAAACCAGAACCCGAAGAACAAAAGGAGGGCCCGAGGAAAAGAACCAGAGCCCGAGGAACAGAATTAGCCCTCGAGGAAGAAAACCAGAGCCCGAGGAAGACAACCAGAGCCCGAGGAACAAAACCACAGCTCGAGGAACAAAACCAGAGCCCGAGGAAAGAATCCGGAGCCCAAGGAACAAAAACAGGTCCCGAAGAACAAAAGGAGGGTCCGAGGAATAAAACCAGAGCCCGAGGAACAAAACTAGCCCTCGAGGAAGAATACCAGAGCCCGAGGAAGACAACCAGAGCTAGAGGAGCAAAACCACAGCTCGAGGAACAAAACCAGAGCCCGAGGAAAGAAACCAGAGCCCGAGGAAGAAAACCAAATCCCGAGGAACAAAACCAGATACCGAAGAAAAAAAGGAGGGCCCGAGGAATAAAACCAGAGCCCGAGGAACAGAACTAGCCCTCGAGGAAGAAAAGCAGAGCCCGAGGAAGAAAAGCAGAGCCCGAGGAAGACAACCAGAGCTAGAGGAGCAAAACCACAGCTCGAGGAACAAAACGAGCTCCCGAGGAAAGAAACCAGAGCCCGAGGAACAGAACTAGCCCTTGAGGAACAATACCAGAGCCCGAGGAAGAAAACCAGAGCCCGAGGAACAAAACCATATCGCGAAGAACAAAAGGAGGCGCCAAGGAACAAAACCAGAGCCCGTGGAATTATACTAGAGTCTGAGGAACAAAGCCAGAGCCCGAGGAAAAAAACCAGAGCCTGAGGAACAAAACCAGAACCCGAGAAATTAAACCAGAGCCCGAGGAAGAAAACCAGAACCCGAGGAACAAAACCAGAGACCGAGGAACAAATGGTGGGCCCGAGGAACAAAACGAGACCCGTGGACCCAAACCAGAGCTCGAGGAGTTAAAGCAGAGCTGGAAGAACAAAACCAGAGCCCAGGGAACAAAACCAGCCTCGAGGAAGAAAACCAGAGCCCGAGGAAGAAAACCAGAGCCCGAGGAAGACAACCAGAGCTAGAGGAGCAAAACCACAGCTCGAGGAACAAAACCAGAGCCCGAGGAAAGAAACCAGAGCCCGAGGAACGAAACCAGAGCCCGAGGAAAAAAACCAGATCCCGAAGAACAAAAGGAGGGCCCGAGTAATAAAACCAGAGCCCGAGGAACAAAACCAGCCCTCGAGGAAGAAAACTAGAGCCCGAGGAATTAAACCAGAGACCGAGGAACAAATGGTGGGCCCGAGGAACAAAACGAGACCCGTGGCCACAAACCAGAGCACGAGGAGCTAAAGCAGAGCTGGAAGAACAAAACCAGAGCCCAGGGAACAAAACCAACCCTCGAGGAAGAAAACCAGAGCCCGAGGAAGAAAACCAGAGCCCGAGGAAGACAACCAGAGCTAGAGGAGCAAAACCACAGCTCGAGGAACAAAACCAGAGCCCGAGGAAAGAAACCAGAGCCCGAGGAAGAAAACCAGAGCCCGAGGAACAAAACCAGATCCCGAAGAAGAAAAGGAGGGCCCGAGGAATAAAACCAGAGCCCGAGGAACAAAACCAGCCCTCGAGGAAGAAAACCAGAGCCCGAGGAAGACAACGAGAGCTAGAGGAGCAAAACCACAGCTCGAGGAACAAAACCAGAGCCTGAGGAAAGAAACCAGAGCCCGAGGAACAAAAACAGGTCCCGAAGAACAAAAGGAGGGCCCGAGGAATAAAACCAGAGCCCGAGGAACAAAACTAGCCCTCGAGGAAGAAAACCAGAGCCTGAGGAAGAAAACCAGAGCATGAGGAAGACAACGAGAGCTAGAGGAGCAAAACCACAGTTCGAGGAACAAAACGAGCTCCCGAGGAAAGAAACCAGAGCCCGAGGAACAAAACCAGATCCCGAGGAACAAAACCAGATCACGAAGAACAAAAGGAGGCTCCAAGGAACAAAACCAGAGCCCGAGGAAAAAATCCAGAGCCTGAGGAACAAAACCAGAGCCCGAGGAACAAAACCAGATCCCGAAGAAGAAAAGGAGGGCCCGAGGAATAAAAACAGAGCCCGAGGAACAAAACCAGCCCTCGAGGAAGAAAACCAGAGCCCGAGGAAGACAACCCGAGCTACAGGAGCAAAACCACAGCTCGAGGAACAAAACCAGAGCCCGAGGAACGAAACCAGAGCCCGAGGAACAAAAACAGGTCCCGAAGAACAAAAGGAGGGTGCGAGGAAGAAAACGAGACCCCGAGGAACAAAACTAGCCCTCGAGGAAGAATACCAGAGCCCGAGGAAGACAACCAGAGCTAGAGGAGCAAAACCACAGCTCGAGGAACAAAACCAGAGCCCAAGGAAAGAAACCAGAGCCCGAGGAAGAAAACCAGAGCCCGAGGAACAAAACCAGATCGCGAAGAACAAAAGGAGAGCCCGAGGAATAAAACCAGACCCCGAGGAACAAAACTAGCCCTCGAGGAAGAAAAGCAGAGCCCGAGGAACAAAACCAGAGCCCGAGGAAGACAACCAGAGCTAGAGGAGCAAAACCACAGCTCGAGGAAAAATACCAGAGCCCGAGGAAAGAAACCAGAGCCCGAGGAAAGAAACCAGAGCCCGAAGAACAAAAGCAGGGCCCGAGGAATAAAACCAGAGCCCGAGGAACAAAACTAGTCCTCGAGGAAGAAAACCAGAGCCCTAGGAAGACAACCAGAGCTAGAGGAGGAAAACCACAGCTCGAGGAACAAAACCAGAGCCCGAGGAAAGAATCCAGAGCCCGAGGAACGAAACCAGAGCCCGAGGAACAAAATCAGATCCCGAAGAACAAAAGGAGGGCCCGAGGAATAAAACCAGAGCCCGAGGAACAAAACTAGCCCTCGAGGAAGAAAACCAGAGCCCGAGGAAGAAAACCAGAGCCCGAGGAAGACAATGAGAGCTAGAGGAGCAAAACCACAGTTCGAGGAACAAAACGAGCTCCCGAGGAAAGAAACCAGAGCCCGAGGAACAAAACCAGATCGCGAAGAACAAAAAGGAAGGCCCGAGGAATGAAACCAGAGCCCGAGGAATTAAACCAGAGCCCGAGGAACGAAACCAGAGCCCGAGGTAAAAAAAACAGAGCCTGATGAAGAAAACCAGAGGCCGAGAAAAAAAAGCAGGGGCAGAGGAACAAAAAAAGAGTCCGAGGAACAATACCAGAGCCCGAGGAAGAAAACCAGAGACCGAGGAAGAAATGGTGGGCCCGAGGAACAAAACGAGACCCGTGGACCCAAACCAGATCCCGAGGAGCTAAAGCAGAGCTGGAAGAACAAAACCAGAGCCCGGGGAACAAAACCAGCCCTCGAGGAAAAAAACCAGAGCCTGAGGAAGAAAACCAGAGCCTGAGGAAGACAACCAGAGCCCGAGGAACAAAACCAGAGCCCGAGGAACAAAAACAGGTCCCGAAGAACAAAAGGAGGGCCTGAGGAATAAAACGAGACCACGAGGAACAAAACTAGCCCTCGAGGAAGAAAACCAGAGCCCGAGGAAGACAACCAGAGCTAGAGGAGGAAAACCACAGCTCGAGGAACAAAACCAGAGCCCGAGGAAAGAAACCAGAGCCCGAGGAACGAAACCAGAGCCCAAGAAAGAAAACCAGATCCCGAAAAACAAAAGGAGGGTCCTAGGAATAAAACCAGACCCCAAGGAACAAAACTAGCACTCGAGGAAGAAAAGCAGAGCCCGAGGAAGAAAACCAGAGCCCGAGGAAGACAACCAGAGCTAGAGGAGCAAAACCACAGCTCGAGGAACAAAACCAGAGCCCGAGGAAAGAAACCAGAGCCCGAGGAACGAAACCAGAGCCTGAGGAAAAAAAACAGAGCGTGATGAACAAAACCAGAGGCCGAGAAAAAAAAGCAGGGGCAGAGGAACAAAAAAAGAGGCCGAGGAACAATACCAGAGCCCGAGGAAGAAAACCAGAGCCCGAGGAACAAAACCAGCCCTCGAGGAAAAAAACCAGAGCCTGAGGAAGAAAACCAGAGCCTGAGGAAGACAACCAGAGCCCGAGGAACAAAACCAGAGCCCGAGGAACAAAAACAGGTCCCGAAGAACAAAAGGAGGGCCCGAGGAATAAAACGAGACCACGAGGAACAAAACTAGCCCTCGAGGAAGAAAACCAGAGCCCGAGGAAGACAACCAGAGCTAGAGGAGGAAAACCACAGCTCGAGGAACAAAACCAGAGCCCGAGGAAAGAAACCAGAGCCCGAGGAACGAAACCAGAGCCCAAGAAAGAAAACCAGATCCCGAAAAACAAAAGGAGGGTCCTAGGAATAAAACCAGACCCCAAGGAACAAAACTAGCACTCGAGGAAGAAAAGCAGAGCCCGAGGAAGAAAACTAGAGCCCGAGGAAGACAACCAGAGCTAGAGGAGCAAAACCACAGCTCGAGGAACAAAACCAGAGCCCGAGGAAAGAAACCAGAGCCCGAGGAACGAAACCAGAGCCTGAGGAAAAAAAACAGAGCGTGATGAACAAAACCAGAGGCCGAGAAAAAAAAGCAGGGGCAGAGGAACAAAAAAAGAGGCCGAGGAACAATACCAGAGCCCGAGGAAGAAAACCAGAGCCCGAGGAACAAAACCAGAGACTGAGGAAGAAATAGTGGGCCCGAGGAACAAAACGAGACCCTTGGAACCAAAACAAAGCCCGAGGAGCTAAAGCAGAGCTGGAAGAACAAAACCAGAGCCGGGGGAACAAAACCAGCCCTCGAGGAAGAAAACCAGAGCCCGAGGAAGAAAACCAGAGCCCGAGGAAGACAACCAGAGCTAGAGGAGCAAAACCACAGCTCGAGGAACAAAACCAGAGCCCGAGGAAAGAAACCAGAGCCCGAGGAAGAAAACCAGAGCCCGAGGAAAAAATCCAGAGCCTGAGGAACAAAACCAGAGCCCGAGGAACAAAACCAGATCCCGAAGAAGAAAAGGAGGGCCCGAGGAATAAAAACAGAGCCCGAGGAACAAAACCAGCCCTCGAGGAAGAAAACCAGAGCCCGAGGAAGACAACCCGAGCTACAGGAGCAAAACCACAGCTCGAGGAACAAAACCAGAGCCCGAGGAACGAAACCAGAGCCCGAGGAACAAAAACAGGTCCCGAAGAACAAAAGGAGGGTGCGAGGAAGAAAACGAGACCCCGAGGAACAAAACTAGCCCTCGAGGAAGAATACCAGAGCCCGAGGAAGACAACCAGAGCTAGAGGAGCAAAACCACAGCTCGAGGAACAAAACCAGAGCCCAAGGAAAGAAACCAGAGCCCGAGGAAGAAAACCAGAGCCCGAGGAACAAAACCAGATCGCGAAGAACAAAAGGAGAGCCCGAGGAATAAAACCAGACCCCGAGGAACAAAACTAGCCCTCGAGGAAGAAAAGCAGAGCCCGAGGAACAAAACCAGAGCCCGAGGAAGACAACCAGAGCTAGAGGAGCAAAACCACAGCTCGAGGAAAAATACCAGAGCCCGAGGAAAGAAACCAGAGCCCGAGGAAAGAAACCAGAGCCCGAAGAACAAAAGCAGGGCCCGAGGAATAAAACCAGAGCCCGAGGAACAAAACTAGTCCTCGAGGAAGAAAACCAGAGCCCTAGGAAGACAACCAGAGCTAGAGGAGGAAAACCACAGCTCGAGGAACAAAACCAGAGCCCGAGGAAAGAATCCAGAGCCCGAGGAACGAAACCAGAGCCCGAGGAACAAAATCAGATCCCGAAGAACAAAAGGAGGGCCCGAGGAATAAAACCAGAGCCCGAGGAACAAAACTAGCCCTCGAGGAAGAAAACCAGAGCCCGAGGAAGAAAACCAGAGCCCGAGGAAGACAATGAGAGCTAGAGGAGCAAAACCACAGTTCGAGGAACAAAACGAGCTCCCGAGGAAAGAAACCAGAGCCCGAGGAACAAAACCAGATCGCGAAGAACAAAAAGGAAGGCCCGAGGAATGAAACCAGAGCCCGAGGAATTAAACCAGAGCCCGAGGAACGAAACCAGAGCCCGAGGTAAAAAAAACAGAGCCTGATGAAGAAAACCAGAGGCCGAGAAAAAAAAGCAGGGGCAGAGGAACAAAAAAAGAGTCCGAGGAACAATACCAGAGCCCGAGGAAGAAAACCAGAGACCGAGGAAGAAATGGTGGGCCCGAGGAACAAAACGAGACCCGTGGACCCAAACCAGATCCCGAGGAGCTAAAGCAGAGCTGGAAGAACAAAACCAGAGCCCGGGGAACAAAACCAGCCCTCGAGGAAAAAAACCAGAGCCTGAGGAAGAAAACCAGAGCCTGAGGAAGACAACCAGAGCCCGAGGAACAAAACCAGAGCCCGAGGAACAAAAACAGGTCCCGAAGAACAAAAGGAGGGCCCGAGGAATAAAACGAGACCACGAGGAACAAAACTAGCCCTCGAGGAAGAAAACCAGAGCCCGAGGAAGACAACCAGAGCTAGAGGAGGAAAACCACAGCTCGAGGAACAAAACCAGAGCCCGAGGAAAGAAACCAGAGCCCGAGGAACGAAACCAGAGCCCAAGAAAGAAAACCAGATCCCGAAAAACAAAAGGAGGGTCCTAGGAATAAAACCAGACCCCAAGGAACAAAACTAGCACTCGAGGAAGAAAAGCAGAGCCCGAGGAAGAAAACCAGAGCCCGAGGAAGACAACCAGAGCTAGAGGAGCAAAACCACAGCTCGAGGAACAAAACCAGAGCCCGAGGAAAGAAACCAGAGCCCGAGGAACGAAACCAGAGCCTGAGGAAAAAAAACAGAGCGTGATGAACAAAACCAGAGGCCGAGAAAAAAAAGCAGGGGCAGAGGAACAAAAAAAGAGGCCGAGGAACAATACCAGAGCCCGAGGAAGAAAACCAGAGCCCGAGGAACAAAACCAGAGACTGAGGAAGAAATAGCGGGCCCGAGGAACAAAACGAGACCCTTGGAACCAAAACAAAGCCCGAGGAGCTAAAGCAGAGCTGGAAGAACAAAACCAGAGCCGGGGGAACAAAACCAGCCCTCGAGGAAGAAAACCAGAGCCCGAGGAAGAAAACCAGAGCCCGAGGAAGACAACCAGAGCTAGAGGAGCAAAACCACAGCTCGAGGAACAAAACCAGAGCCCGAGGAAAGAAACCAGAGCCCGAGGAAGAAAACCAGAGCCCGAGGAACAAAACCAGATCCCGAAGAAGAAAAGGAGGGCCCGAGGAACAAAACCAGAGCCCGAGGAACAAAACCAGCCCTCGAGGAAGAAAACCAGAGCCCGAGGAAGACAACGAGAGCTAGAGGAGCAAAACCACAGCTCGAGGAACAAAACCAGAGCCTGAGGAAAGAAACCAGAGCCCGAGGAACAAAAACAGGTCCCGAAGAACAAAAGGAGGGCCCGAGGAATAAAACCAGAGCCCGAGGAACAAAACTAGCCCTCGAGGAAGAAAACCAGAGCCTGAGGAAGAAAACCAGAGCATGAGGAAGACAACGAGAGCTAGAGGAGCAAAACCACAGTTCGAGGAACAAAACGAGCTCCCGAGGAAAGAAACCAGAGCCCGAGGAACAAAACCAGATCCCGAGGAACAAAACCAGATCACGAAGAACAAAAGGAGGCTCCAAGGAACAAAACCAGAGCCCGAGGAAAAAATCCAGAGCCTGAGGAACAAAACCAGAGCCCGAGGAACAAAACCAGATCCCGAAGAAGAAAAGGAGGGCCCGAGGAATAAAAACAGAGCCCGAGGAACAAAACCAGCCCTCGAGGAAGAAAACCAGAGCCCGAGGAAGACAACCCGAGCTACAGGAGCAAAACCACAGCTCGAGGAACAAAACCAGAGCCCGAGGAACGAAACCAGAGCCCGAGGAACAAAAACAGGTCCCGAAGAACAAAAGGAGGGTGCGAGGAAGAAAACGAGACCCCGAGGAACAAAACTAGCCCTCGAGGAAGAATACCAGAGCCCGAGGAAGACAACCAGAGCTAGAGGAGCAAAACCACAGCTCGAGGAACAAAACCAGAGCCCAAGGAAAGAAACCAGAGCCCGAGGAAGAAAACCAGAGCCCGAGGAACAAAACCAGATCGCGAAGAACAAAAGGAGAGCCCGAGGAATAAAACCAGACCCCGAGGAACAAAACTAGCCCTCGAGGAAGAAAAGCAGAGCCCGAGGAACAAAACCAGAGCCCGAGGAAGACAACCAGAGCTAGAGGAGCAAAACCACAGCTCGAGGAAAAATACCAGAGCCCGAGGAAAGAAACCAGAGCCCGAGGAAAGAAACCAGAGCCCGAAGAACAAAAGCAGGGCCCGAGGAATAAAACCAGAGCCCGAGGAACAAAACTAGTCCTCGAGGAAGAAAACCAGAGCCCTAGGAAGACAACCAGAGCTAGAGGAGGAAAACCACAGCTCGAGGAACAAAACCAGAGCCCGAGGAAAGAATCCAGAGCCCGAGGAACGAAACCAGAGCCCGAGGAACAAAATCAGATCCCGAAGAACAAAAGGAGGGCCCGAGGAATAAAACCAGAGCCCGAGGAACAAAACTAGCCCTCGAGGAAGAAAACCAGAGCCCGAGGAAGAAAACCAGAGCCCGAGGAAGACAATGAGAGCTAGAGGAGCAAAACCACAGTTCGAGGAACAAAACGAGCTCCCGAGGAAAGAAACCAGAGCCCGAGGAACAAAACCAGATCGCGAAGAACAAAAAGGAAGGCCCGAGGAATGAAACCAGAGCCCGAGGAATTAAACCAGAGCCCGAGGAACGAAACCAGAGCCCGAGGTAAAAAAAACAGAGCCTGATGAAGAAAACCAGAGGCCGAGAAAAAAAAGCAGGGGCAGAGGAACAAAAAAAGAGTCCGAGGAACAATACCAGAGCCCGAGGAAGAAAACCAGAGACCGAGGAAGAAATGGTGGGCCCGAGGAACAAAACGAGACCCGTGGACCCAAACCAGATCCCGAGGAGCTAAAGCAGAGCTGGAAGAACAAAACCAGAGCCCGGGGAACAAAACCAGCCCTCGAGGAAAAAAACCAGAGCCTGAGGAAGAAAACCAGAGCCTGAGGAAGACAACCAGAGCCCGAGGAACAAAACCAGAGCCCGAGGAACAAAAACAGGTCCCGAAGAACAAAAGGAGGGCCCGAGGAATAAAACGAGACCACGAGGAACAAAACTAGCCCTCGAGGAAGAAAACCAGAGCCCGAGGAAGACAACCAGAGCTAGAGGAGGAAAACCACAGCTCGAGGAACAAAACCAGAGCCCGAGGAAAGAAACCAGAGCCCGAGGAACGAAACCAGAGCCCAAGAAAGAAAACCAGATCCCGAAAAACAAAAGGAGGGTCCTAGGAATAAAACCAGACCCCAAGGAACAAAACTAGCACTCGAGGAAGAAAAGCAGAGCCCGAGGAAGAAAACCAGAGCCCGAGGAAGACAACCAGAGCTAGAGGAGCAAAACCACAGCTCGAGGAACAAAACCAGAGCCCGAGGAAAGAAACCAGAGCCCGAGGAACGAAACCAGAGCCTGAGGAAAAAAAACAGAGCGTGATGAACAAAACCAGAGGCCGAGAAAAAAAAGCAGGGGCAGAGGAACAAAAAAAGAGGCCGAGGAACAATACCAGAGCCCGAGGAAGAAAACCAGAGCCCGAGGAACAAAACCAGAGACTGAGGAAGAAATAGTGCGCCCGAGGAACAAAACGAGACCCTTGGAACCAAAACAAAGCCCGAGGAGCTAAAGCAGAGCTGGAAGAACAAAACCAGAGCCGGGGGAACAAAACCAGCCCTCGAGGAAGAAAACCAGAGCCCGAGGAAGAAAACCAGAGCCCGAGGAAGACAACCAGAGCTAGAGGAGCAAAACCACAGCTCGAGGAACAAAACCAGAGCCCGAGGAAAGAAACCAGAGCCCGAGGAAGAAAACCAGAGCCCGAGGAACAAAACCAGATCCCGAAGAAGAAAAGGAGGGCCCGAGGAACAAAACCAGAGCCCGAGGAACAAAACCAGCCCTCGAGGAAGAAAACCAGAGCCCGAGGAAGACAACGAGAGCTAGAGGAGCAAAACCACAGCTCGAGGAACAAAACCAGAGCCTGAGGAAAGAAACCAGAGCCCGAGGAACAAAAACAGGTCCCGAAGAACAAAAGGAGGGCCCGAGGAATAAAACCAGAGCCCGAGGAACAAAACTAGCCCTCGAGGAAGAAAACCAGAGCCTGAGGAAGAAAACCAGAGCATGAGGAAGACAACGAGAGCTAGAGGAGCAAAACCACAGTTCGAGGAACAAAACGAGCTCCCGAGGAAAGAAACCAGAGCCCGAGGAACAAAACCAGATCCCGAGGAACAAAACCAGATCACGAAGAACAAAAGGAGGCTCCAAGGAACAAAACCAGAGCCCGAGGAAAAAATCCAGAGCCTGAGGAACAAAACCGGAGCCCGAGGAACAAAACCAGATCCCGAAGAAGAAAAGGAGGGCCCGAGGAATAAAAACAGAGCCCGAGGAACAAAACCAGCCCTCGAGGAAGAAAACCAGAGCCCGAGGAAGACAACCCGAGCTACAGGAGCAAAACCACAGCTCGAGGAACAAAACCAGAGCCCGAGGAACGAAACCAGAGCCCGAGGAACAAAAACAGGTCCCGAAGAACAAAAGGAGGGTGCGAGGAAGAAAACGAGACCCCGAGGAACAAAACTAGCCCTCGAGGAAGAATACCAGAGCCCGAGGAAGACAACCAGAGCTAGAGGAGCAAAACCACAGCTCGAGGAACAAAACCAGAGCCCAAGGAAAGAAACCAGAGCCCGAGGAAGAAAACCAGAGCCCGAGGAACAAAACCAGATCGCGAAGAACAAAAGGAGAGCCCGAGGAATAAAACCAGAGCCCGAGGAACAAAACTAGCCCTCGAGGAAGAAAAGCAGAGCCCGAGGAACAAAACCAGAGCCCGAGGAAGACAACCAGAGCTAGAGGAGGAAAACCACAGCTCGAGGAAAAATACCAGAGCCCGAGGAAAGAAACCAGAGCCCGAGGAAAGAAACCAGAGCCCGAAGAACAAAAGCAGGGCCCGAGGAATAAAACCAGAGCCCGAGGAACAAAACTAGTCCTCGAGGAAGAAAACCAGAGCCCTAGGAAGACAACCAGAGCTAGAGGAGGAAAACCACAGCTCGAGGAACAAAACCAGAGCCCGAGGAAAGAATCCAGAGCCCGAGGAACGAAACCAGAGCCCGAGGAACAAAATCAGATCCCGAAGAACAAAAGGAGGGCCCGAGGAATAAAACCAGAGCCCGAGGAACAAAACTAGCCCTCGAGGAAGAAAACCAGAGCCCGAGGAAGAAAACCAGAGCCCGAGGAAGACAATGAGAGCTAGAGGAGCAAAACCACAGTTCGAGGAACAAAACGAGCTCCCGAGGAAAGAAACCAGAGCCCGAGGAACAAAACCAGATCGCGAAGAACAAAAAGGAAGGCCCGAGGAATGAAACCAGAGCCCGAGGAATTAAACCAGAGCCCGAGGAACGAAACCAGAGCCCGAGGTAAAAAAAACAGAGCCTGATGAAGAAAACCAGAGGCCGAGAAAAAAAAGCAGGGGCAGAGGAACAAAAAAAGAGTCCGAGGAACAATACCAGAGCCCGAGGAAGAAAACCAGAGCCCGAGGAAGAAATGGTGGGCCCGAGGAACAAAACGAGACCCGTGGACCCAAACCAGATCCCGAGGAGCTAAAGCAGAGCTGGAAGAACAAAACCAGAGCCCGGGGAACAAAACCAGCCCTCGAGGAAAAAAACCAGAGCCTGAGGAAGAAAACCAGAGCCCGAGGAAGACAACCAGAGCCCGAGGAACGAAACCAGAGCCCGAGGAACAAAAACAGGTCCCGAAGAACAAAAGGAGGGCCCGAGGAATAAAACGAGACCACGAGGAACAAAACTAGCCCTCGAGGAAGAAAACCAGAGCCCGAGGAAGACAACCAGAGCTAGAGGAGGAAAACCACAGCTCGAGGAACAAAACCAGAGCCCGAGGAAAGAAACCAGAGCCCGAGGAACGAAACCAGAGCCCGAGGAACAAAACCAGATCCCGAAGAACAAAAGGAGGGCCCGAGGACTAAAACCAGAGCCCGAGGAACAAAGCCAGAGACTGAGGAAGAAATGGTGGGCCCGAGGAACAAAACGAGACGCGTGGACCAAAACCAGAGCCCGAGGAGCTAAAGCAGAGCTGGAAGAACAAAACCAGAGCCCGGCAACAAAACCAGCCCTCGAGGAAGAAAACCAGAGCCCGAGGAAGACAACCAGAGCCCGAGGAAGACAACCAGAGCTAGAGGAGCAAAACCACAGCTCGAGGAACAAAACCAGAGCTCGAGGAAAGAAACCAGAGCCCGAGGAACAAAACCAGATCGCGAAGAACAAAAGGAGGGCCCGAGGAATAAAACGAGACCCCGAGGAACAAAACTAGCCCTCGAGGAAGAAAACCAGAGCCCGACGAAGACAACCAGATCGCTAAGAACAAAAGGAGGTCCCAAGGAACAAAATCAGAGCCCGTGGAATTTTACTAGAGTCCGAGGAACAAAACCAGAGCCCGAGGGAAAAAACCAAAGCCTGAGGAACAAAACCAGAGCCAATGGAACTAAAACAGACCTCGAGGAACAAAACCAGAACCCGAGAAATTAAACCAGAGCCCGAGGAAGAAAACCAGAACCCGAGGAACAAAACCAGAGACCGAGGAACAAATGGTGGGCCCGAGGAACAAAACGAGACCCGTGGACCCAAACCAGAGCTCGAGGAGTTAAAGCAGAGCTGGAAGAACAAAACCAGAGCCCAGGGAACAAAACCAGCCTCGAGGAAGAAAACCAGAGCCCGAGGAAGAAAACCAGAGACCGAGGAAGACAACCAGAGCTAGAGGAGCAAAACCACAGCTCGAGGAACAAAACCAGAGCCCGAGGAAAGAAACCAGAGCCCGAGGAACGAAACCAGAGCCCGAGGAAAAAAACCAGTTCCCGAAGAACAAAAGGAGGGCCCGAGTAATAAAACCAGAGCCCGAGGAACAAAACCAGCCCTCGAGGAAGAAAACCAGAGCCCGAGGAATTAAACCAGAGACCGAGGAACAAATGGTGGGCCCGAGGAACAAAACGAGACCCGTGGCCACAAACCAGAGCACGAGGAGCTAAAGCAGAGCTGGAAGAACAAAACCAGAGCCCAGGGAACAAAACCAACCCTCGAGGAAGAAAACCAGAGCCCGAGGAAGAAAACCAGAGCCCGAGGAAGACAACCAGAGCTAGAGGAGCAAAACCACAGCTCGAGGAACAAAACCAGAGCCCGAGGATCGAATCCAGAGCCCGAGGAAAAAAACCAGATCCCGAAGAACAAAAGGAGGGCCCGAGGAATAAAACCAGAGCCCGAGGAACAAAACCAGCCCTCGAGGAAGAAAACCAGAGCCCGAGGAAGACAACGAGAGCTAGAGGAGCAAAACCACAGCTCAAGGAACAAAACCAGAGCTCGAGGAAAGAAACCAGAGCCCGAGGAACAAAAACAGGTCCCGAAGAACAAAAGGAGGGCCCGAGGAATAAAACGAGACCCCGAGGAACAAAACTAGCCCTAGAGGAAGAAAACCAGAGCCTGAGGAAGAAAACCAGAGCCCGAGGAAGACAACGAGAGCTAGAGGAGCAAAACCACAGTTCGAGGAACAAAACGAGCTCCCGAGGAAAGAAACCAGAGCCCGAGGAACAAAACCAGAACCCGAGGAACAAAACCAGATCACGAAGAACAAAAGGAGGCCCCAAGGAACAAAACCAGAGCCCGAGGAACAAAACCAGATCCCGAGGAAAAAAACCAGAGCCTGAGGAACAAAACCAGAGCCAACGGAACTAAAACAGAGCTCGAGGAACAAAACCAGAACCCGAGAAATTAAACCAGAGCCCGAGGAAGAAAACCAGAACCCGAGGAACAAAACCAGAGACCGAGGAACAAATGGTAGGCCCGAGGAACAAAACGAGACCCGTGGACCCAAACCAGAGCCCGAGGAGCTAAAGCAGAGCTGGAAGAACAAAACCAGAGCCCGGGGAACAAAACCAGCCCTCGAGGAAGAAAACCAGAGCCCGAGGAAGAAAACCAGAGCCCGAGGAAGACAACCAGAGCTAGAGGAGCAAAACCACAGCTCGAGGAACAAAACCAGAGCCCGAGGAAAGAAACCAGAGCCCGAGGAACAAAAACAGGTCCCGAAGAACAAAAGGAGGGTCCGAGGAATAAAATGAGACCCCGAGGAACAAAACTAGCCCTCGAGGAAGAATACCAGAGCCTGAGGAAGACAACGAGAGCTAGAGGAGGAAAACCACAGCTCGAGGAACAAAACGAGCTCCCGAGGAAAGAAACCAGAGCCCGAGGAAAAAAACCAGATTCCGAGGAAAAAAACCAGATCGTGAAGAAAAAAAGGAGGCCCCAAGGAACAAAATCAGAGCCCGTGGAGTTATAGTAGAGTCCAAGGAACAAAACCAGAGCCCGAGGAAAAAAAACAGAGCCTGAGGAACAAAACCAGAGCCAATTGAACTAAAACAGAGCTCCAGGAACAAAACCAGAACCCGAGAAATTAAACCAGAGCCCGAGGAAGAAAACCAGAACCCGAGGAACAAAACCAGAGACCGAGGAACAAATGGTAGGCCCGAGGAACAAAACGAGACCCGTGGACCCAAACCAGAGCCCGAGGAGCTAAAGCAGAGCTGGAAGAACAAAACCAGAGCCCGGGGAACAAAACCAGCCCTCGAGGAAGAAAAGCAGAGCCCGAGGAAGAAAACCAGAGCCCGAGGAAGACAACCAGAGCTAGAGGAGCAAAACCACAGCTCGAGGAACAAAACCAGAGCCCGAGGAAAGAAACCAGAGCCCGAGGAACAAAAACAGGTCCCGAAGAACAAAACCAGATCCCGAAGAACAAAAGGAGGGCCCGAGGAATAAAACCAGACCCCGAGGAACAGAACTAGCCTTCGAGGAAGAAAACCAGGTGCAGAGGAAGAAGACCAGAGCCCGAGGAAGACAACGAGATCTAGAGGAGCAAAACCACAGCTCGAGGAACAAAACCAGAGCCCGAGGAAAGAAACCAGAGCCTGAGGAACAAAACCAGAGCCAATGGAACTAAAACAGAGCTCGAGGAACAAAACCAGAACCCGAGAAATTAAACCAGAGCCCGAGGAAGAAAACCAGAACCCGAAGAACAAAAGAAGGGCCCGTGGAAAAAAAACAGAGCACGAGAAATAAAACTAGCCCGCGAGGAAGAAACCCAGAGCCCGAGGAAGAAAACCAGAGCCCGAGGAAGAAAACCAGAGCCCGAGGAACAAAACCAGATCCCGAAGAACGAAAGCAGGGCCCGAGGAATAAAACCAGACCCCGAGGAACAAAACTAGCCCTCGAGGAAGAAAAGTAGAGCCCGAGGAAGAAAACCAGAGCCCGAGGAAGACAACCAGAGCTAGAGGAGCAAAACCACAACTCGAGGAACAAAACGAGCTCCCGAGGAAAGAAACCAGAGCCCGAGGAACGAAACCAGATCCCGAGGAAAAAAACCAGATTGCGAAGAACAAAAGGAGGCCCCAAGGAACAAAACCAGAGCCCGTGGAATTATACTAGAGTCCGAGGAACAAAACCAGAGCCCGAGGAAAAAAAACAGAGCCTGAGGAAGAAAACCAGAGCCAATGGAACTAAAACAGAGCTCGAGGAACAAATCCAGAACCCGAGAAAATAAACCATAGCCCGAGGAAGAAAACCAGAACCCGAGGAACAAAACGAGCTCCCGAGGAAAGAAACCAGAGCCCGAGACCAAAAACAGGTCCCGAAGAACAAAACCAGATCCTTAAGAACAAAAGGAGGGCCCGAGGAATAAAACCAGAGCCCGAGGAACAAAACTAGCCCTCGAGGAAGAAAACCAGAGCCCGAGGAAGAAAACCAGAGCCCGAGGAAGACAACCAGAGCTAGAGGAGCAAAACCACAGCTAGAGGAGCAAAACCACAGCTCGAGGAACAAAACCAGCGCCTGAGGAAAGAAACCAGAGCCCGAGGAACAAAACCAGATCCTGAGGAACAAAACCAGATCGCGAAGAACAAAAGGAGGCCCCAAGGAACAAAACCAGAGCCCATGGAATTATACTAGAGTCCGAGGAACAAAACCAGAGCCCGAGGAAAAAAACAGAACCTGAGGAACAAAAGCAGAGCCAATGGAACTAAACCAGAGCTCCAGGAACAAAACCAGATAGCGAAGAACAAAAGGAGGCCCCGAGGAACAAAACCAGAGCCCGTGGAATTATACTAGAGTCCGAGGAACAAAACCAGAGCCCGAGGAAAAAAACAGAGCCTGAGGAACAAAACCAGAGCCAGTTGAACTAAAACAGAGCTCCAGGAACAAAACCAGAACCCGAGAAATTAAACCAGAGCCCGAGGAAGACAACGAGAGCTAGAGGAGCAAAACCACAGCTCGAGGAACAAAACCAGAGCCCGAGGAAAGAAACCAGAGCCCGAGGAATGAAACCAGAGCCCGAGGAAAAAAACGAGAGCCTGAGGAACAAAACCAGAGGCCGAGAAAAAAAAGTAGGTGCAGGGGAACAAAAAAAGAGGCCGAGGAACAATACCAGAGCCCGAGGAAGAAAACCAGAGACGGAGGAACAAAACCAGAGACTGAGGAAGAAATGGTGAGCCCGAGGAACAAAACGAGACCCGTAGACCCAAACCAGAGCTCGAGGAGCTAAAGCAGAGCTGGAAGAACAAAACTAGAGCCCGGGCAACAATACCAGCCCTCGAGGAAGAAAACCAGAGCCCGAGGAAGAAAACCAGAGCCCGAGGAAGACAACCAGAGCTAGAGGAGCAAAACCACAGCTCGAGGAACAAAACCAGAGCCCGAGGAAAGAAACCAGAGCCTGAGGAACGAAACCAGATCCCGAAGAAGAAAAGGAGGGCCCGAGGAATAAAACCAGAGCCCGAGGAACAAAACCAGCCCTCGAGGAAGAAAACCAGAGCCCGAGGAAGACAACCAGAGCTAGAGGAGCAAAACCACAGCTCGAGGAACAAAACCAGAGCCCGAGGAAAGAAAGCAGAGCCCGAGGAACGAAACCAGAGCCCGAGGAACAAAACCAGATCGCGAAAAACAAAAGGAGGCCCAGAGGAACAAAGCCAGAGCCTGTGGAATTATACTAGAGTCCGAGGAACAAAACCAGAGCCCGAGGAAAAAAACTAGAGCCTGAGGAAGAAAACCAGAGCCAATGGAAATAAAACAGAGCTCAAGGAACAAAACCAGAAACCGAGCAATTAAACCAGAGCCCGAGGAAGAAAACCAGAACCCGAAGAACAAAAGGAGGGCCCGAGAAAAAAAAACAGAGCCCGAGGAACAAAACTAGCCCTCGAGGAAGAAAACCAGAGCCCGAGGAAGACAACCAGAGCTAGATGAGCAAAACCACAGCTCGAGGAACAAAACCAGTGCCCGAGGAAAGAAACCAGAACCCGATGAACAAAAAAAGGTCCCGAAGAACAAAAGGAGGGTCCGAGGAATAAAACGAGACCCCGAGGAAAAAAACTAGCCCTCGAGGAAGAAAAGCAGAGCCCGAGGAAGAAAACCAGAGCCCGAGGAAGACAACCAGAGCTAGAGGAGCAAAACCACAGCTCGAGGAACAAAACGAGCTCCCGAAGAAAGAAACCAGAGCCCGAGGAAGAAAACCAGATCCCGAGGAGCAAAACCAGATCGCGAAGAACAAAAGGAGGCCCCAAGGAACAAAACTAGCCCTCGAGGAAGAATACCAGAGCCCGAGGAAGACAACCAGAGCTAGAGGAGCAAAACCACAGCTCGAGGAACAAAACCAGAGCCCGAGGAAAAAAACAGAACCTGAGGAACAAAAGCAGAGCCAATGGAACTAAACCAGAGCTCCAGGAACAAAACCAGATAGCGAAGAACAAAAGGAGGCCCCGAGGAACAAAACCAGAGCCCGTGGAATTATACTAGAGTCCGAGGAACAAAACCAGAGCCCGAGGAAAAAAACAGAGCCTGAGGAACAAAACCAGAGCCAATTGAACTAAAACAGAGCTACAGGAACAAAACCAGAACCCGAGAAATTAAACCAGAGCCCGAGGAAGAAAACCAGAGCCCGAGGAAGACAACCAGAGCTAGAGGAGCAAAACCACAGCTCGAGGAACAAAACCAGAGCCCGAGGAAAGAAACCAGAGCCCGAGGAACGAAACCAGAGCCCGAGGAAAAAAACGAGAGCCTGAGGAACAAAACCAGAGGCCGAGAAAAAAAAGTAGGTGCAGGGGAACAAAAAAACAGGCCGAGGAACAATACCAGAGCCCGAGGAAGAAAACCAGAGACGGAGGAACAAAACCAGAGACTGAGGAAGAAATGGTGGGCCCGAGGAACAAAACAAGACCCGTGGACCCAAACCAGAGCCCGAGGAGCTAAAGCAGAGCTGGAAGAACAAAACTAGAGCCCGGGCAACAATACCAGCCCTCGAGGAAGAAAAGCAGAGCCCGAGGAAGAAAACCAGAGCCCGAGGAAGACAACCAGAGCTAGAGGAGCAAAACCACAGCTCGAGGAACAAAACCAGAGCCCGAGGAAAGAAACCAGAGCCCGAGGAACGAAACCAGAGCCCGAGGAACAAAACCAGATCGCGAAGAACAAAAGGAGGCCCCGAGGAACAAAGCCAGAGCCCGTGGAGTTCTACTAGAGTCCGAGGAACAAAACCAGAGCCCGAGGAAAAAAACCAGAGCCTGAGGAAGAAAACCAGAGCCAATAGAAATAAAACAGAGCTCGAAGAACAAAACCAGAACCCGAGCAATTAAACCAGAGCCCGAGGAACAAAACTAGCCCTCGAGGAAGAAAACCACAGCCCGAGGAAGACAACCAGAGCTAGAGGAGCAAAACCACAGCTCGAGGAACAAAACCAGAGCCCGAGGAAAGAAACCAGAGCCCAAGGAACAAAACCAGATCCCGAGGAACAAAACCAGATCGCGAAGAACAAAAGGAGGCCCAGAGGAACAAAACCAGAGCCCGTGGAATTATACTAGAGTCCGAGGAAGAGAACCAGAGCCCGAGGAAAAAAACCAGAGCCTGAGGAACAAAACCAGAGCCAATGGAACTAAACCAGAGCTCCAGGAACAAAACCAGAACCCGAGAAATTAAACCAGAGCCCGAGGAAGAAAACCAGAACCCGAGGAACAAAACGAGAGACCGAGGAACAAATGGTGGGCCCGAGGAACAAAACGAGACCCGTGGACCCAAACCAGAGCCCGAGGAGCTAAAGCAGAGCTGGAAGAACAAAACCAGAGCCCGGGGAACAAAACCAGCCCTCGAGGAAGAAAACCAGAGCCCGAGGAAGAAAACAAGAGCCCGAGGAAGACAACCAGAGCTAGAGGAGCAAAACCACAGCTCTAGGAACAAAACCAGAGCCCGAGGAAAGAAACCAGAGCCCGAGGAACAAAAACAAGTCCCGAAGAACAAAAGGAGGGTCCGAGGAATAAAACGAGACCCCGAGGAACAAAACTAGCCCTCGAGGAAGAATACCAGAGCCCGAGGAAGACAACCAGAGCTAGAGGAGCAAAACCACAGCTCGAGGAACAAAACCAGAGCCCAAGGAAAGAAACCAGAGCCCGAGGAAGAAAACCAGAGCCCGAGGAACAAAACCAGATCCCGAAGAACAAAAGGAGCGCCCGAGGAATAAAACCAGACCCCGAGGAACAAAACTAGCCCTCGAGGAAGAAAACCAGAGCCCGAGGAAGAAAACCAGAGCCCGAGGAAGACAACCAGAGCTAGAGGAGCAAAACCACAGCTCGAGGAACAAAATGAGCTCCCGAGGAAAGAAACCAGAGCCCGAGGAACAAAACCAGATCCCGAGGAGCAAAACCAGATCGCGAAGAACAAAAGGAGGCCCCAAGGAACAAAACCAGAGCCCGAGGAAAAAAAACAGAGCCTGAGGAACAAAAGCAGAGCCCGTGGAACTAAACCAGAGCCCGGGGAACAAACCCACAGGCCGAGAAAAAAAAGCAGGGGCAGAGGAACAAAAAAGGAGGCCGAGGAACAATACCAGAGCCCGAGGAAGAAAACCAGAGCCTGAGGAACAAAACCAGAGACCGAGGAAGAAATGGTGGGCCCGAGGAACAAAACGAGACCCGTGGACCCAAACCAGAGCCCGAGGAGCTAAAGCAGAGCTGGAAGAACAAAACCAGAGCCCGGGGAACAAAACCAGCCCTCGAGGAAGAAAACCAGAGCCCGAGGAAGAAAACCAGAGCCCGAGGAAGACAACCAGAGCTAGAGGAGCAAAACCACAGCTCGAGGAACAAAACCAGAGCCCGAGGAAAGAAACCAGAGCCCGAGGAACGAAACCAGAGCCCGAGGAACAAAACCAGATCGCGAAGGTTAAAAGGAGGCCCCGAGGAACAAAACCAGAGCCCGTGGAATTATACTAGAGTCCGAGGGAAAAAAACCAGAGCCCGAGGAAAAAATACAGAGCCTGAGGAAGAAAACCAGAGCCAATGGAACTAAAACAGAGCTCAAGGAACAAAACCAGAACCCGAGAAATTAAACCAGAGCCCGAGGAAGAAAATCAGAACCCGAGTTACAAAACCAGAGACGGAGGAACAAATGGTGGGACTGAGGAACGAAACGAGACCCGTGGACCCAAACCAGAGCCCGAGGAGCTAAAGCAGAGCTGGAAGAACAAAACCAGAGCCCGGGCAACAAAACCAGCCCTCGAGGAAGAAAACCAGAGCCCGAGGAAGAAAACCAGAGCCCGAGGAAGACAACGAGAGCTAGAGGAGCAAAGCCACAGCTGGAGGAACAAAACCAGTGCCCGAGGAAAGAAACCAGAGCCCGAGGAACGAAACCAGAGCCCGAGGAAAAAAACCAGATCCCGAAGAACAAAAGGAGCGGCCGAGGAAAAAAACACAGAGCCCGAGGAACAAAACTAGCCCTCGAGGAAGAAAACCAGTGCCCGAGGAAGAAACCCAGAGCCCGAGGAAGACAACCAGAGCTAGAGGAGGAAAACCACAGCTCGAGGACCAAAACCAGAGACCGAGGAAAGAAACCAGAGCCCGAGGAACGAAACCAGAGCCCGAGGAACAAAACCAGATCCCGAAGAACAAAAGGAGCGCCCGAGGAAAAAAAACAGAGCCCGAGGAACAACACTAGCCCTCGAGGAAGAAAACCAGAGGCCGAGGAAGAAAACCAGAGCCCGAGGAAGTCAACCAGAGCTAGAGGAGCAAAACCACAGCTCGAGGAACAAAACGAGCTCCTGAGGAAAGAAACCAGAGCCCGAGGAACAAAACCAGATCCCGATGAACAAAACCAGATCGCGAAGAACAAAAGGAGGCCCAGAGGAACAAAACCAGAGCCCGTGGAATTATACTAGAGTCCGGGGAACAAAACCAGCGCCCGAGGAAAGAAACCAGAGCCCAAGGAACAAAAACAGGTCCCGAAGAACAAAAGGAGGGTCCGAGGAATAAAACGAGACCCCGAGGAACAAAACTAGCCCTCGAGGAAGAATACCAGAGCCCGAGGAAGACAACCAGAGCTAGAGGAGCAAAACCACAGCTCAAGGAACAAAACCAGAGCCCGAGGAAAGAAACCAGAGCCCGAGGAAGAAAACCAGAGCCCGAGGAACAAAACCAGATCACGAAGAACAAAAGGAGGGCCAGAGGAATAAAACCAGACCCCGAGGAACAAAACTAGCCCTCGAGGAAGAAAAGCAGAGCCCGAGGAACAAAACCAGAGCCCAAGGAAGACAACCAGAGCTAGAGGAGCAAAACCACAGCTCGAGGAACAAAACGAGCTCCCGAGGAAAGAAACCAGAGCCCGAGGAACAAAACCAGATCCCGAGGAACAAAACCAGATCGCGAAGAACAAAAGGAGGCCCCGAGGAACAAAACCAGAGCCCGTGGAATTATACTAGAGTCCGAGGAACAAAACCAGAGCCCGAGGAAAAAAAACAGAGCCTGAGGAACAAAAGCAGAGCCAATGGAACTAAAACAGAGATCTAGGAACAAAACCAGATCGCGAAGAACAAAAGGAGGCCCTGAGGAACAAAAGCAGGGCCTGTGGAGTTATAGTAGAGTCCGAGGTACAAAACCAGAGCCCAAGGAAAAAAACCAGAGCCTGAGGAACAAAAGCAGAGCCCGTGGAAATAAACCAGAGCCCGGGGAACAAAACCAGAGGCCGAGAAAAAAAAGCAGGGGCAGAGGAACAAAAAAAGAGGCCGAAAAACAATACCAGAGCCCGAGGAAGAAAGCCAGAGCCCGAGGAACAAAACCAGAGACCGAGGAACAAATGGTGGGCCTGAGGAACAAAACGAGACCCGTGGACCCAAACCAGAGCCCGAGGAGCTAAAGCAGAGCTGGAAGAACAAAACCAGAGCCCGGGCAACAAAACCAGCCCTCGAGGAAGAAAACCAGAGCCCGAGGAAGAAAACCAGAGCCCGAGGAAGACAACGAGAGCTAGAGGAGCAAAACCACAGCTGGAGGAACAAAACCAGTGCCCGAGGAAAGAAACCAGAGCCCGAGGAACGAAACCAGAGCCCGAGGAACAAAACCAGATCCCGAAGAACAAAAGGAGCGGCCGAGGAAAAAAAACAGAGCCCGAGGAACAAAACTAGCCCTCGAGGAAGAAAACCAGTGCCCGAGGAAGAAACCCAGAGCCCGAGGAAGACAACCAGAGCTAGAGGAGGAAAACCACAGCTCGAGGAACAAAACCAGAGACCGAGGAAAGAAACCAGAGCCCGAGGAACGAAACCAGAGCCCGAGGAACAAAACCAGATCCCGAAGAAAAAAAGGAGCGCCCGAGGAAAAAAAACAGAGCCCGAGGAACAACACTAGCCCTCGAGGAAGAAAACCAGAGCCCGAGGAAGAAAACCAGAGCCCGAGGAAGACAAACAGAGCTAGAGGAGCAAAACCACAGCTCGAGGAACAAAACGAACTCCTGAGGAAAGAAACCAGAGCCCGAGGAACAAAACCAGATCCCGAGGAACAAAACCAGATCGCGAAGAACAAAAGGAGGGCCCGAGGAACAAAACCAGAGCCCGTGGAATTATACTAGAGTCTGGCGAACAAAACCAGCGCCCGAGGAAAGAAACCAGAGCCCAAGGAACAAAAACAGGTCCCGAAGAACAAAAGGAGGGTCCGAGGAATAAAACGAGACCCCGAGGAACAAAACTAGCCCTCGAGGAAGAATACCAGAGCCCGAGGAAGACAACCAGAGCTAGAGGAGCAAAACCACAGCTCAAGGAACAAAACCAGAGCCCGAGGAAAGAAACCAGAGCCCGAGGAAGAAAACCAGAGCCCAATGAGGGAAACCAGATCACGAAGAACAAAAGGAGGCCCCAAGGAACAAAACCAGAGCCCGTGGAATTATACTAGAGTCCGAGGAACAAAACCAGAGCCTGAGGAACTAAAACAGAGCTCGAGGAACAAAACCAGAACCCGAGAAATTAAACCAGAGCCCGAGGAAGAAAACCAGAACCCGAGGAACAAAACCAGAGACGGAGGAAGAAATGGTGGGCCTGAGGAACAAAACGAGACCTGTGGACCCAAACCAAAGCTCGAGCAGTTAAAGCAGAGCTGGAAGAACAAAACCAGAGCCTGGGGAACAAAACCAGCCCTCGAGGAAGAAAACCAGAGCTAGAGGAAGAAAACCAGAGCCTGAGGAAGACAACCAGAGCTAGAGGAGCAAAACCTCAGCTCAAGGAACAAAACGAGCTCCCGAGGAAAGAAACCAGAGCCCGAGGAAGAAAACCAGATCCCAAGGAACAAAACCAGATCGCGAAGAACAAAAGGAGGCCCCAAGGAACAAAACCAGAGCCCGTGGAATTATACTAGAGTCCGAGGAAGAGAAGCAGAGCCCGAGGAACAAAACCAGAGCCAATGGAACTAAAACAGAGCTCGAGGAACAAAACCAGAACCCGAGAAATTAATCCAGAGCCCGAGGAAGAAAACCAGAACCCGAGGAACAAAACCAGAGACCGAGGAAGAAATAGTGGGCCCGAGGAACAAAACGAGACCCGTGGACCCAAACCAGAGCCCGAGGAGCTAAAGCAGAGCTGGAAGAACAAAACCAGAGCCCGGGGAACAAAACCAGCCCTCGAGGAAGAAAACCAGAGCCCGAGGAAGAAAACCAGAGCCCGAGGAAGACAACCAGAGCTAGAGGAGCAAAACCACAGCTCGAGGAACAAAACGAGCTCCCGAGGAAAGAAACCAGAGCCCGAGGAACAAAACCAGATCCCGAGGAACAAAACCAGATCGCGAAGAACAAAAGGAGGCCCAGAGGAACAAAACCAGAGCCCGTGGAATTATACTAGAGTCCGAGGAACAAAACCAGAGCCCGAGGAAAAAAAACAGAGCCTGAGGAACAAAACCAGAGTCAATGGAACTAAAACAGAGCTCGAGGAACAAAACCAGAACCCGAGAAATTAAACCAGAGCCCGAGGAAGAAAACCAGAACCCGAGGAACAAAACCAGAGACCGAGGAACAAATGGTGGGCCCGAGGAACAAAACGAGACCCGTGGACCCAAACCAGAGCCCAAGGAGCTAAAGCAGAGCTGGAAGAACAAAACCAGAGCCCGGGCAACAAAACCAGCCCTCGAGGAAGTAAACCAGAGCCCGAGGAAAAAAACAAGAGCCCGAGGAAGACAACCAGAGCTAGACGAGCAAAACCACAGCTCGAGGAACAAAACCAGCGCCCGAGGAAAGAAACCAGAGCCCAAGGAACAAAAACAGGTCCCGAAGAACAAAAGGAGGGTCTGAGGAATAAAACGAGACCCCGAGGAACAAAACTAGCCCTCGAGGAAGAATACCAGAGCCCGAGGAAGACAACCAGAGCTAGAGGAGCAAAACCACAGCTCGAGGAAAAAAATCAGAGCCCGAGGAAAGAAACCAGAGCCCGAGGAAGAAAACCAGAGCCCGAGGAACAAAACCAGATCGCGAAGAACAAAAGGAGGGCCAGAGGAATAAAACCAGACCCCAAGGAACAAAACTAGCCCTCGAGGAAGAAAAGCAGAGCCCGAGGAACAAAACCAGAGCCCAAGGAAGACAACCAGAGCTAGAGGAGCAAAACCACAACTCGAGGAACAAAACGAGCTCCCGAGGAAAGAAACCAGAGCCCGAGGAACAAAACCAGATCCCGAGGAACAAAACCAGATCGCGAAGAACAAAAGGAGGCCCCAAGGAACAAAACCAGAGCCCGTGAAAATATACTAGAGTCCGAGGAACAAAACCAGAGCCCGAGGAAAAAAAACAGAGCCTGAGGAACAAAACCAGAGCCAATGGAACTAAAACAGAGCTCGAGGAAGAAAACCAGAGGCCGAGGAAGGAAACCAGAGACCGAGGAAGACAACCAGAGCTAGAGGAGCAAAACCGCAGCTCGAGGAACAAAACCAGAGCCCGAGGAAAGAAACCAGAGCCCAAGGAACGAAACCAGAGCCCGAGGAAAAAAACTAGAGCCTGAGGAACAAAAGCAGAGCCCGTGGAACTAAACCAGAGCCTGGGGAACAAAACCAGAGGCCGAGAAAAAAAAAGCAGGGGCACAGGAACAAAAAAAGAGCCCGAGGAAGAAAACCAGAGCCCGAGGAACAAAACCAGAGACCGAGGAAGAAATGGTGGGCCCGAGGAACAAAACGAGACCCGTGGACCCAAACCAGAGCCCGAGGAGCTAAAGCAGAGCTGGAAGAACAAAACCAGAGCCCGGTGAACAAAACCAGCCCTCGAGGAAGAAAACCAGAGCCCGAGGAAGAAAACCAGAGCCCGAGGAAGACAACCAGAGCTAGAGGAACAAAACCACAGCTCGAGGAACAAAACCAGAGCCCGAGGAAAGAAACCAGAGCCCGAGGAATGAAACCAGATCCCGAGGAGCAAAACCAGATCGCGAAGAAGAAAAGGAGGTCCAGAGGAATAAAACCAGACCCCGAGGAACAAAACTAGCCCTCGAGGAAGAAAACTAGAGCCTGAGGAAGAAAACCAGAGCTAGAGGAGCAAAACCACAGCTCGAGGAACAAAACCAGAGCCCGAGGCAAAAAAACAGAGCCTGAGGAACAAAAGCAGAGCCAATGGAACTAAAACAGAGATCTAGGAACAAAACCAGATCGCGAAGAACAAAAGGAGGCCCTGAGGAACAAAAGCAGGGCCTGTGGAGTTATAATAGAGTCCGAGGAACAAAACCAGAGCCCAAGGAAAAAAACCAGAGCCTGAGGAACAAAAGCAGAGCCCGGGGAACAAACCCACAGGCCGAGAAAAAAAAGCAGGGGCAGAGGAACAAAAACGGAGGCCGAGGAACAATACCAGAGCCCGAGGAAGAAAACCAGAGCCTGAGGAACAAAACCAGAGACCGAGGAAGAAATGGTGGGCCCGAGGAACAAAACAAGACCCGTGGACCCAAACCAGAGCCCGAGGAGCTAAAGCAGAGCTGCAAGAACAAAACCAGAGCCCGGGGAACAAAACCAGCCCTCGAGGAAGAAAACCAGAGCCCGAGGAAGAAAACCAGAGCCCGAGGAAAAAAACCAGAGCTAGAGGAGCAAAACCACAGCTCGAGGAACAAAACCAGAGCCCGAGGAAAGAAACCAGAGCCCGAGGAACGAAACCAGAGCCCGAGCAACAAAATCAGATCGCGAGGAACAAAAGGAGGGCCCGAGGAAAAAAAACAGAGCCCGAGGAACAAAACGAGCCCTCGAGGAAGAAAACCAGAGCCCGAGGAACGAAACCAGAGGCCGAGGAACAAAACCAGATCGCGAAGGTCAAAAGGAGGCCCCGAGGAACAAAACCAGAGCCCGTGGAATTATACTAGAGTCCGAGGAAAAAAACCAGAGCCCGAGGAAAAAAAACAGAGCCTGAGGAACAAAAGCAGAGCCAATGGAACTAAAACAGAGCTCAAGGAACAAAACCAGAACCCGAGAAATTAAACCAGAGCCCCAGGAAGAAAACCAGAACCCGAGGAACAAAACCAGAGACCGAGGAACAAATGGTGGGCCCGAGGAACAAAACGAGACCCGTGGACCCAAACCAGAGCCCGAGGAGCTAAAGCAGAGCTGGAAGAACAAAACCAGAGCCCGGGGAACAAAACCAGCCCTCGAGGAAGAAAACCAGAGCCCGAGGAAGAAAACCAGAGCCCGAGGAAGACAACCAGAGCTAGAGGAGCAAAACCACAGCTCGAGGAACAAAACGAGCTCCCGAGGAAAGAAACCAGAGCCCGAGGAACGAAACCAGAGCCCGAGGAACAAAACCAGATCCCGAAGAACAAAAGGAGCGCCCGAGGAAAAAAAACAGAGCCCGAGGAACAACACTAGCCCTCGAGGAAGAAAACCAGAGCCCGAGGAAGAAAACCAGAGCCCGAGGAAGACAACCAGAGCTAGAGGAGCAAAACCACAGCTCGAGGAACAAAACGAGCTCCTGAGGAAAGAAACCAGAGCCCGAGGAACAAAACCAGATCCCGATGAACAAAACCAGATCGCGAAGAACAAAAGGAGGCCCAGAGGAACAAAACCAGAGCCCGTGGAATTATACTAGAGTCCGAGGAACAAAACCAGCGCCCGAGGACAGGAACCAGAGCCCCAGGAACAAAAACAGGTCCCGAAGAACAAAAGGAGGGTCCGAGGAATAAAACGAGACCCCGAGGAACAAAACTAGCCCTCGAGGAAGAATACCAGAGCCCGAGGAAGACAACCAGAGCTAGAGGAGCAAAACCACAGCTCAAGGAACAAAACCAGAGCCCGAGGAAAGAAACCAGAGCCCGAGGAAGAAAACCAGAGCCAATGGAACTAAAACAGAGCTCCAGGAACAAAACCAGAACCCGAGAAATTAAACCAGAGCCCCAGGAAGAAAACCAGAACCCGAGGAACAAAACCAGAGACGGAGGAAGAAATGGTGGGCCTGAGGAACAAAACGAGACCTGTGGACCCAAACCAAAGCTCGAGCAGTGAAAGCAGAGCTGGAAGAACAAAACCAGAGCCTGGGGAACAAAACCAGCCCTCGAGGAAGAAAACCAGAGCTAGAGGAAGAAAACCAGAGCCCGAGGAAGACAACCAGAGCTAGAGGAGCAAAACCTCAGCTCAAGGAACAAAACGAGCTCCCGAGGAAAGAAACCGGAGCCCGACGAAGAAAACCAGATCCCGAGGAACAATACCAGATCGCGAAAAACAAAAGGAGGCCCCAAGGAACAAAACCAGAGCCCGTGGAATTATACTAGAGTCCGAGGAAGAGAAGCAGAGCCCGAGGAACAAAACCAGAGCCAATGGAACTAAAACAGAGCTCGAGGAACAAAACCAGAACCCGAGAAATTAAACCAGAGCCCGAGGAAGAAAACCAGAACCCGAGGAACAAAACCAGAGACCGAGGAACAAATGGTGGGCCCGAGGAACAAAACGAGACCCGTGGACCCAAACCAGAGCCCGAGGAGCTAAAGCAGAGCTGGAAGAACAAAACCAGAGCCCGGGCAACAAAACCAGCCCTCGAGGAAGTAAACCAGAGCCCGAGGAAAAAAACAAGAGCCCGAGGAAGACAACCAGAGCTAGACGAGCAAAACCACAGCTCGAGGAACAAAACCAGCGCCCGAGGAAAGAAACCAGAGCCCAAGGAACAAAAACAGGTCCCGAAGAACAAAAGGAGGGTCCGAGGAATAAAACGAGACCCCGAGGAACAAAACTAGCCCTCGAGGAAGAATACCAGAGCCCGAGGAAGACAACCAGAGCTAGAGGAGCAAAACCACAGCTCGAGGAAAAAAACCAGAGCCCGAGGAAAGAAACCAGAGCCCGAGGAAGAAAACCAGAGCCCGAGGAACAAAACCAGATCGCGAAGAACAAAAGGAGGGCCAGAGGAATAAAACCAGACCCCAAGGAACAAAACTAGCCCTCGAGGAAGAAAAGCAGAGCCCGAGGAACAAAACCAGAGCCCAAGGAAGACAACCAGAGCTAGAGGAGCAAAACCACAGCTCGAGGAACAAAACGAGCTCCCGAGGAAAGAAAACAGAGCCCGAGGAACAAAACCAGATCCCGAGGAACAAAACCAGATCGCGAAGAACAAAAGGAGGCCCCAAGGAACAAAACCAGAGCCCGTGGAATTATACTAGAGTCCGAGGAACAAAACCAGAGCCCGAGGAAAAAAAACAGAGCCTGAGGAACAAAACCAGAGCCAATGGAACTAAAACAGAGCTCGAGGAAGAAAACCAGAGGCCGAGGAAGGAAACCAGAGCCCGAGGAAGACAACCAGAGCTAGAGGAGCAAAACCGCAGCTCGAGGAACAAAACCAGAGCCCGAGGAAAGAAACCAGAGCCCAAGGAACGAAACCAGAGCCCGAGGAAAAAAACTAGAGCCTGAGGAACAAAAGCAGAGCCCGTGGAACTAAACCAGAGCCTGGGGAACAAAACCAGAGGCCGAGAAAAAAAAAGCAGGGGCACAGGAACAAAAAAAGAGCCCGAGGAAGAAAACCAGAGCCCGAGGAAGAAAACCAGAGCCCGAGGAAGACAACCAGAGCTAGAGGAACAAAACCACAGCTCGAGGAACAAAACCAGAGCCCGAGGAAAGAAACCAGAGCCCGAGGAATGAAACCAGATCCCGAGGAGCAAAACCAGATCGCGAAGAAGAAAAGGAGGTCCAGAGGAATAAAACCAGACCCCGAGGAACAAAACTAGCCCTCGAGGAAGAAAACTAGAGCCTGAGGAAGAAAACCAGAGCTAGAGGAGCAAAACCACAGCTCGAGGAACAAAACCAGAGCCCGAGGCAAAAAAACAGAGCCTGAGGAACAAAAGCAGAGCCAATGGAACTAAAACAGAGATCTAGGAACAAAACCAGATCGCGAAGAACAAAAGGAGGCCCTGAGGAACAAAAGCAGGGCCTGTGGAGTTATACTAGAGTCCGAGGAACAAAACCAGAGCCCAAGGAAAAAAACCAGAGCCTGAGGAACAAAAGCAGAGCCCGGGGAACAAACCCACAGGCCGAGAAAAAAAAGCAGGGGCAGAGGAACAAAAACGGAGGCCGAGGAACAATACCAGAGCCCGAGGAAGAAAACCAGAGCCTGAGGAACAAAACCAGAGACCGAGGAAGAAATGGTGGGCCCGAGGAACAAAACAAGACCCGTGGACCCAAACCAGAGCCCGAGGAGCTAAAGCAGAGCTGCAAGAACAAAACCAGAGCCCGGGGAACAAAACCAGCCCTCGAGGAAGAAAACCAGAGCCCGAGGAAGAAAACCAGAGCCCGAGGAAAAAAACCAGAGCTAGAGGAGCAAAACCACAGCTCGAGGAACAAAACCAGAGCCCGAGGAAAGAAACCAGAGCCCGAGGAACGAAACCAGAGCCCGAGCAACAAAATCAGATCGCGAGGAACAAAAGGAGGGCCCGAGGAAAAAAAACAGAGCCCGAGGAACAAAACGAGCCCTCGAGGAAGAAAACCAGAGCCCGAGGAACGAAACCAGAGGCCGAGGAACAAAACCAGATCGCGAAGGTCAAAAGGAGGCCCCGAGGAACAAAACCAGAGCCCGTGGAAATATACTAGAGTCCGAGGAAAAAAACCAGAGCCCGAGGAAAAAAAACAGAGCCTGAGGAACAAAAGCAGAGCCAATGGAACTAAAACAGAGCTCAAGGAACAAAACCAGAACCCGAGAAATTAAACCAGAGCCCCAGGAAGAAAACCAGAACCCGAGGAACAAAACCAGAGACCGAGGAACAAATGGTGGGCCCGAGGAACAAAACGAGACCCGTGGACCCAAACCAGAGCCCGAGGAGCTAAAGCAGAGCTGGAAGAACAAAACCAGAGCCCGGGCAACAAAACCAGCCCTCGAGGAAGAAAACCAGAGCCCGAGGAAGAAAACCAGAGCCCGAGGAAGACAACCAGAGCTAGAGGAGCAAAACCACAGCTCGAGGAACAAAACGAGCTCCCAAGGAAAGAAACCAGAGCCCGAGGAACGAAACCAGAGCCCGAGGAACAAAACCAGATCCCGAAGAACAAAAGGAGCGCCCGAGGAAAAAAAACAGAGCCCGAGGAACAACACTAGCCCTCGAGGAAGAAAACCAGAGCCCGAGGAAGAAAACCAGAGCCCGAGGAAGACAACCAGAGCTAGAGGAGCAAAACCACAGCTCGAGGAACAAAACGAGCTCCTGAGGAAAGAAACCAGAGCCCGAGGAACAAAACCAGATCCCGATGAACAAAACCAGATCGCGAAGAACAAAAGGAGGCCCAGAGGAACAAAACCAGAGCCCGTGGAATTATACTAGAGTCCGAGGAACAAAACCAGCGCCCGAGTACAGGAACCAGAGCCCAAGGAACAAAAACAGGTCCCGAAGAACAAAAGGAGGGTCCGAGGAATAAAACGAGACCCCGAGGAACAAAACTAGCCCTCGAGGAAGAATACCAGAGCCCGAGGAAGACAACCAGAGCTAGAGGAGCAAAACCACAGCTCGAGGAACAAAACCAGAGCCCGAGGAAAGAAACCAGAGCCCGAGGAAGAAAACCAGAGCCAATGGAACTAAAACAGAGCTCCAGGAACAAAACCAGAACCCGAGAAATTAAACCAGAGCCCCAGGAAGAAAACCAGAACCCGAGGAACAAAACCAGAGACCGAGGAAGAAATGGTGGGCCCGAGGAACAAAACGAGACCCGTGGACCCAAACCAGAGCCCGAGGAGCTAAAGCAGAGCTGGAAGAACAAAACCAGAGCCCGGTGAACAAAACCAGCCCTCGAGGAAGAAAACCAGAGCCCGAGGAAGAAAACCAGAGCCCGAGGAAGACAGCCAGAGCTAGAGGAGAAAAACCACAGCTCGAGGAACAAAACCAGAGCCCGAGGAAAGAAACCAGAACCCGAGGAACGAAACCAGAGCCCGAGGAACAAAACCAGATCCCGAAGAACAAAAGGAGGGCCCGAGGAAAAAAACCAGAGCCCAAGGAAAAAAACTAGCTCTCGAGGAAGAAAACCAGAGCCCGAGGAAGACAACGAGAGCTAGAGGAGCAAAACCACAGCTCGAAGAACAAAACCAGAGCCCGAGGAAAGAAACCAGAGCCCAAGGAACAAAAACAGGTCCCGAAGAACAAAAGGAGGGTCCGAGGAATAAAACCAGAGCCCGAGGAACAAAACTAGCCCTCGAGGAAGAATACCAGAGCCCAAGGAAGACAACCAGAGCTAGAGGAGCAAAACCACAGCTCGAGGAACAAAACCAGAGCCCGAGGAAAGAAACCAGAGCCCGAGGAAGAAAACCAGAGCCCGAGGAAGAAAACCAGATCCCGAAAAACAAAAGGAGGGTCCTAGGAATAAAACCAGACCCCAAGGAACAAAACTAGCCCTCGAGGAAGAATACCAGAGCCCGTGGATGAAAAATAGAGCCCGAGGTCATAAAACAGAGCCCGAGGAAGAAAAGTGGGGTACGAAGAACAAAACCAGACACAGTGGAACTGAACCAGAGACCAAGGAACAAAACCAGATCCCGAGGAAGAAAACCAGAGTCCGAGAAAAAAAAACAGAGCCCGAGTAACAAAACTAGGGCCCGAGGAACAATACCAGATCCCGAAGAAAAAAAGGAGGGCTAAGGAACAAAATCAGAGCCCCTGGAAGTAAACTACAGTCCGAGGAACAAAACCGGAGCCCGAGGAACAAAACCACAGCCCGAGGAACAAAACCAGCCATCGAGGAATAAAACCGGAGCCCGAGGAAGAAAACGAGAGCCCATGGAAGACAACCAGAGCTAGACGAGCAAAACCACAGCTCGAGGAACAAAACCAGAGGCCAAGGAAGAAAATCAGATCCTGAGGAACAAAAGGAGTGCTCGAGGAACAAAGCTAGAGCCCAAGGAACGAAACCAGAGCCCGAGGAACAAAACCAGATCCCGAATAACTGAAGGAGGGCTCGAGGAACAAAACAAGAGCCCGTGGAAATAACCCAGAGCCCGAGGAACAAAACCAGAGCCTAAGGAAAAAAACCAGAGCCCGAGGAAGAAAATCAGAGCCCCAGTAAAAAACCTAGGGCCCGAGGAACAAAACCACATCCCGAAGACCAAAAGGAGGGCCCGAGGAAGAAAACCAGAGACCGAGGAATAAAACAGTGCCTGAGGAACAAAACCAGAGCCTGAGGAACAAAACCAGAGCCCGAGGAAATATAGGAGGGCCCGAGGAACAAAACCAGAGCCCATGGAACAAAACCAGAGCCCGAGTAGAGAAACCAGAGCTGGAGGAACAAAACCAGTGTCCGTGGAACTAAACCAGAGCCCAAGGAACAGAACCAGAGACTGTGGAACTAAAACAGAGCTAGGAATAAAACCAGAGCCCGAGAAAAAAAAGCAGGGGCAGAGGAACAAAAACAGAGGCCGAGGAACAAAACCAGAGCTCGAGGAAAAAAACCAGAGCCCGAGAAACGAAACTAGGCCCCGAGGAACAAAACCAGATCCCGAAGAACAAAAGGAGGGCGCGAGGAACAAAATCAGAGCACCTGTGTCCTGGTTTCGGCTGGGATAGGTTTAAATTTCTTCCTAGTGCTGTTTTTTGGATTTAGTATGAGGAGAATGTTGATAACACACTGATGTTTTCAGTTGTTGCTAAGTGCCCTCCTAGTCCAAGGACAGCTCCCGTGCCTACTGACTGAGCTAGGTACACAAGGTGGGAGGGAACATAATCAGGACAGCCAGCCCAGCTGGCCAATGGGGTATTCCATACCATGTGACGTCATGCTCAGTATATGAACGGTAGGCGTGATCCAGGAAGTGCCGATCGCTACTTGGTTATCGGTCAGCGCGGGTGGTGAGCAATTGCATTGTGCATCACTCATTTTGTATGTTCTATCATTATTTATTATCATTATTCTCCCTTTTCTGTTCTATTAAACTGTCTTTATCTCAACCCACGAGTTTTTCTCACTCCTACCCTTCTGATTCTCTCCCCGTCCCACTGGGGGGGTGGGGGGAGTGAGTGAGCGGCTGCGTGGTATTTGGCTGCCTGCCAGGTTAAACCACGACAGTCCTTTTTTGGCGCCCAACGTGGGGCTCGAAGGGTTGAGATAACGATAGATCTGACCAAAGTGTGTTAAGGCAAAATTGTTATAAGCCTCCATTATATTGATTGGTCACAATGTTGATGTATTGGCTGTCAAAGTTGTGGGGCTGGCTCTCAATGTTGGGTCATGTAATACCTTGCTTGCAGTATGTTCCCTTTTGTGCTGTTTATCATCAGTCGGAACTGGGCCAAGATTATCATTTTGTTGCTGTTTTATGAGGTGATAAAATCATTGGTCGTAAGTCTAATCTGGTATCTGTACTCGGCACTGCCGTCATTTCTGTACCTCGGGAACCACCTCTTAGAAATTATTGGTAATTGCACTTGTTCCTCCTCGGAGAATGAATTTAAGGGGGAGACGGGATGGGACACTCTCTCCCACTTGTTCATCTTCCCTTCCATATCGTCAGAAACTCCTTTTTCTTCTATCCTCTTCACAAAGATGTCCACAATATTCCCTGAGAATTTTGAATATGCTTGGGATGTTCAAACAAGCATGTTCATATTGCTATGTCTCCTGAACGTGGTTCAGGCCTTGTTTAGGGTTAAACAACTATTCAGGAATACTGTCCAGAGATCAACCCTCAGGAACAAGAAAAGAGGGAGGGCAAGCAGCAGTGCCTCATCGGGGCGGACGGAGCGGCGAGTCTCGGGGGCGGCTACAGACACGGTGGCTACTCAAAACCCCACGACAGGCACTGCGGCTACTCCAACCCCCATGACAACCCCTGTGGCTACTCAAACCCCGGCAACAGTCACCGTAGCTTCTCCAACCCCTGCGACAAGCACTGCAGCCACTCAAGCTCCGGCAACAGGCACTACAATTACTCCAACCCCCATGACAAGCACTGCAGCTACCCAAACCCCAGCAACAGGCACTACAGCTGAACCAGAGGACCAACCCTTGCTGGTATCCGTTGCCCCTGTACAGAAGAGGAAATCTTGGAAGCGGAGATCAGGTCGTTTAGAAAGGGATGATGAAAGAGCAGGGACATCACGAGGAGAGGAGGAGGAAGAGGAAGAACTCATAAACGAGACCGAAACCACCCGATCCCTATCCCTGAGTGAGCTGCGAGATATGCGGAAAGATTTCAGCCGTCGTCCAGGCGAGCATATTGTTACCTGGCTGCTCCTATGCTGGGATAATGGGGCCAGTAGCCTGGAATTAGAGGGGAAGGAGGCCAAACAACTGGGATCCCTTGCTAGGGAAGCGGGTATTGACAAAGCAATCGGAAAAGGGACACAGGTCCTCAGCCTCTGGAGGCGACTGCTGTCAGGCGTAAAGGAAAGGTATCCCTTCAAGGAAGATGTTATATATCGCCTAGGCAAATGGACCACTATGGAGAGAGGTATCCAGTACCTGAGAGAACTAGGCGTGCTGGAGGTGGTTTATAGTGACCTGGACGACACCCGAACACCCAAAGATCCAGATGACGTCCAGTGCACGCGACCCATGTGGCGGAAGTTGGTACGGAGCGCACCAGCATCGTATGCCAGTTCGTTGGCAGTACTGTGCTGGAAAGAGGAAGAAGCACCAACGGTGGATGAGGTGGTTAACAGACTTCGGGATTTCGAAGAAACTATCTCCTCCTCCCTTGTCTCGGCTGTAGAGAAACTGTCCCAAGAGGTCCAGCAACTCAAAGGCGATAGGTCCTATTCTCCACCTGTACGGACCAGTATCTCAGCCATTAGGAGTCAGCGTTTTTCTCCTCAAGAGAGAGGATATCGAAAGTACACACCACGGGGCACCCTGTGGTTTTACCTGCGTGACCACGGAGAGGACATGAGGCAGTGGGATGGAAAACCTACCTTGACCCTAGAGGCACGTGTACGTGAGTTGCAAGGAAAAACAATCACACAAGGGGGTTCTCTCAGGAAAAATGCTGCTCCAGTTTTCAGGAAAACCCTGTCTCACGACGGTCCAGTTTCCAGTGAACAGTTCCCCAGACAGAGTAGAAGGGCTGATCTTACTTTGGACTGTAATGAAGGAATTCTTGACTCACGTTTGCAAGAAGTGAGAAGCGGATACTATGACCATAACTAGAGGGGCCCTGCCTCCAGCCAGGTGGAGGAAAGGGACAACCGGGTTTACTGGACTGTGTGGATTCGATGGCCTGGCACATCAAAGCCACAGGAGTATAAGGCTCTCGTAGACACTGGTGCACGGTGCACCCTAATGTCATCAAGCTATAAAGGGGCAGAACCCATTTGTATTTCTGGAGTGACAGGGGGATCCCAAGAGTTAACTGTATTGGAGGCCGAAGTGAGCCTCACCGGGAACAAGTGGCAGAAGCACCCCATTGTGACTGGCCCAGAGGCTCCGTGCATCCTTGGCATAGACTACCTCAGGAGAGGGTATTTTAAGGACCCAAAAGGGTATCGGTGGGCTTTTGGTATAGCTGCCCTGGAGACGGAGGAAATTAAACAGCTGTCCACCTTGCCCGGTCTCTCAGAGGACCCTTCTGTTGTGGGGTTGTTGAGGGTTGAAGAACAACAAGTACCAATCGCTACCACAACAGTGCATCGGCGACAATACCGCACCAACCGAGATTCCCTGATCCCCATCCATGAGCTGATTCGTCGACTGGAGAGCCAAGGAGTGATCAGCAAGACTCGCTCACCCTTCAACAGTCCCATATGGCCAGTGCGAAAGTCTAATGGAGAGTGGAGACTAACAGTAGACTACCGTGGCCTGAACGAAGTCACGCCGCCACTGAGTGCTGCCGTGCCGGACATGCTAGAACTTCAATACGAACTGGAGTCAAAGGCAGCCAAGTGGTACGCCACAATTGACATTGCTAATGCCTTCTTCTCCATCCCTTTGGCAGCAGAGTGCAGGCCACAGTTTGCTTTCACTTGGAGGGGCGTCCAGTACACCTGGAACCGACTGCCCCAGGGGTGGAAACACAGCCCTACCATTTGCCATGGACTAATTTACACTGCACTGGAACAGGGTGAGGCTCCAGAACACCTGCAATACATTGATGACATCATCGTGTGGGGCAACACAGCAGAGGAAGTTTTTGAGAAAGGGGAGAGAATAATTCAAATCCTTCTGAAAGCCGGTTTTGCCATAAAACAAAGTAAGGTCAAGGGACCTGCACAGGAGATCCAGTTTTTAGGAATAAAATGGCAAGACGGACGTCGTCAGATTCCAATGGATGTGATCAACAAAATAACAGCCATGTCCCCACCAACTAGCAAAAGGGAAACACAAGCTTTCTTAGGCGTTGTGGGCTTTTGGAGAATGCATATTCCAGATTACAGCCTGATTGTAAGCCCTCTCTATCAAGTGACCAGGAAGAAGAACGACTTCAGATGGGGCCCTGAGCAACAACAAGCCTTTGAACAAATTAAACAGGAGATAGTTCATGCAGTAGCCCTTGGGCCAGTCCGGGCAGGACAAGATGTGAAGAATGTGCTCTACACCGCAGCCGGGGAGAATGGCCCTACCTGGAGCCTCTGGCAGAAAGCACCAGGGGAGACTCGAGGTCGACCCTTAGGGTTCTGGAGTCGGGGATACAGAGGATCCGAGGCCCGCTACACTCCAACTGAGAAGGAGATATTGGCAGCATATGAAGGGGTTCGAGCTGCTTCGGAAGTGGTTGGTACTGAAGCACAGCTCCTCCTGGCACCCCGACTGCCGGTGCTGGGCTGGATGTTCAAAGGGAGCGTCCCCTCTACACATCATGCAACCGATGCTACGTGGAGTAAGTGGGTCGCACTGATCACACAACGGGCCCGAATAGGAAACCCCAATCGCCCAGGAATCTTGGAGGTGATCACGAACTGGCCAGAAGGCAAAGATTTTGGAATATCCCCAGAGGAGGAGGTGACACATGCTGAAGAAGCCCCACTGTATAATAAACTACCAGAAAACGAGAAGCAATATGCCCTGTTCACTGATGGGTCCTGTCGCCTTGTGGGAAAGCATCGGAGGTGGAAAGCTGCTGTATGGAGTCCTATACGCCAAGTTGCAGAAACTGCTGAAGGAGAAGGTGAATCGAGCCAGTTTGCAGAGGTGAAAGCCATCCAGCTGGCCTTGGACATTGCTGAACGAGAAAAATGGCCAGTACTCTATCTCTACACTGACTCATGGATGGTGGCAAATGCCCTGTGGGGGTGGTTGCAGCAGTGGAAGCAGAACAACTGGCAGCACAGAGGTAAACCCATCTGGGCTGCCACGTTGTGGCAAGATATTGCTGCCCGGGTAGAGAACCTGGTTGTAAAAGTACGTCACGTAGATGCTCATGTACCCAAGAGTCGGGCCACTGAAGAACATCAAAACAACTAGCAGGTGGACCAGGCTGCTAAGATTGAAGTGGCTCAGGTGGATTTGGACTGGCAACATCAGGGTGAATTATTTATAGCTCGGTGGGCCCATGATGCCTCAGGCCATCAAGGAAGAGATGCAACATATAGATGGGCTCGTGATCGAGGGGTGGACTTAACCATGGACGCTATTGCACAGGTTATCCATGAATGTGAAACGTGCGCTGCAATCAAACAAGCCAAGCGAGTAAAGCCTCTTTGGTATGGGGGACGATGGTTGAAATACAAATATGGGGAGGCCTGGCAGATTGATTATATCACACTCCCACAAACCCGCCACGGCAAGCGCTATGTGCTCACCATGGTGGAAGCAACCACCGGCTGGCTGGAGATATACCCTGTGCCCCATGCCACTGCCCGGAACACCATCCTGGGCCTTGAAAAGCAAGTCCTATGGCGACATGGCACCCCAGAAGGAATTGAGTCAGACAACGGGACTCATTTCCGAAACACTCTCATAGACACCTGGGCCAAAGAGCACGGCATTGAGTGGGTCTATCACATCCCCTACCATGCACCAGCCTCCGGGAAAATCGAACGATACAACGGGCTGCTAAAGACAACACTGAGGGCAATGGGTGGTGGGACATTCAAGCATTGGGATACACATTTAGCAAAAGCCACCTGGTTAGTCAACACTAGGGGGTCTGTTAATCGAGCTGGCCCTGCCCAATCAAGACTTTTACGTACTGTAGATGGAGATAAAGTCCCTGTCGTGCACATAAGAAATATGCTGGGGAAGACAGTCTGGGTTACTCCTGCCTCTGGCAAGGGAAAACACATCCATGGGATTGCTTTTGCTCAAGGACCTGGGTGCACTTGGTGGGTGATGCGAAAGGATGGGCAAGTCCGGTGTGTACCTCAAGGGGATTTGATTTTGGGTGAAAATAGCCAATGAACTGAATTTTATGATGTCAATTGTTATATGATATTGTATATCATTATTTCTATGGTTGTTATCAATGGTGTAGCAGTGAAAATCACCCAGATTAATGAAGAATGAACTAACTCCGATGAAACCGAGTAAAGTGCAACGATGATAGAACTGGACGAGCGCAGCAGTACCGAAATGAGAACTGGCTTCAGGATGCAACAGCCCAACACCACACACCATCCTTCTGGCCCTGAAAGACTGTTATGACAGATGGAGCCCAAAGTTGTGGACTAAAGGAACTCAATGGACATTTATATATATTAATGTATATATATGTATGTATATGTATTATATGTATATATGTATGTATATGTATTATATATGTATATATATAAAAAAGATAGTGGTGATTAATTGAAAGGTATCGAAAAATGTGAGACCTAAGCATAACGTAAATGGTATGGAATAAGGGGTGGATACTGTCCCGGTTTCGGCTGGGATAGGGTTAAATTTCTTCCTAGTGCTGTTTTTTGGATTTAGTATGAGGAAAATGTTGATAACGCACTGATGTTTTCAGTTGTTGTTAAGTGCCCTCCTAGTCCAAGGACAGCTCCCGTGCCTACTGACTGAGCTAGGTACACAAGGTAGGAGGGAACATAATCAGGACAGCCAGCCCAGCTGGCCAATGGGGTATTCCATACCATGTGACGTCATGCTCAGTATATGAACGGTAGGCGTGATCCAGGAAGTGCCGATCGCTACTTGGTTATCGGTCAGCGCGGGTGGTGAGCAATTGCATTGTGCATCACTCATTATGTATGTTCTATCATTATTTATTATCATTATTCTCCCTTTTCTGTTCTATTAAACTGTCTTTATCTCAACCCACGAGTTTTTCTCACTCCTACCTTTCCGATTCTCTCCCCGTCCCACTGGGGGGGCGGGGGGAGTGAGTGAGCGGCTGCGTGGTATTTGGCTGCCTGCCAGGTTAAACCACGACAACCTGGAAGTAAACTAGAGTCCGAGGAACAAAACCAGAGCCCGAGGAACAAAACCACAGCCCGAGGAACAAAACCAGAGCCCGTGGAACTAAACCAGAGCCGAAGGAATTAAAACAGAGCCCGAGGAACAAAACCAGAGCCCCAGTAGAAAAACCAAGCTGGAGGAACAAAACCAGAGCCCGTGGAACAAAACCAGAGCCCGAGGAACAAAACCAGATCCCGAATAACTAAAGGAGGGCTCGAGGAAAAAAATCAGAGCCCATGGAAATAACCCAGAGCCTGAGGAACAAAACCAGAGCCCGAGGAATAAAAGCAGGGGTAGAGGAACAAAAGCAGAGGCCGAGGAACAAAACCAGAGCCCGAGGAATAAAAGCAGAGGCAGAGTAACAAAACAGAGGCCGAGGAACAAAACCAGAGCCCAAGGAAGAAAACCAGAGCCCGAGTAGAAAAAACAGAGCCCGAGGAACAAAACCAGAGACCGTGGAATTAACCCAGAGCCCGACGAACAGAACCAGAGCCCGTGGACCTAAAACAGAGCCTGACGAGCAAAACCAGAGCTCGAGGAAGAAAACTAGAGCCCGAGGAACAAAACCAGAGGCTGAGGAACAAATGGAGGGTCCGAGGAACAAAACGAGACCCTTGGAAACAAACCAGAGCCCGAGAAGCTAAAGCAGAGCTGGAAGAACAAAAGCACAGGCCGAGGAACAAAACCAGAGCCCGAGAAACATAACTAGAGCCTGAGGAACAAAACCAGAGCCAATGGAACTAAAACAGAGCCCAAGGAACAAAACCAGAGCCCGAGGAAAAAAATCAGAGCCCGAGGAAAACAACTAGGGCCCGAGGAAAAAAAACAGATGCCAAAGAACAAAAGGAGAGCTCGACGAACAAAATCAGAGCCCCTGGATGTAAACTAGAGTCCGAGGAACAAAACCACAGCCCGAGGAACAAAACCAGAGCCCGAGGATCAAAACCAGCCATCGAGGAATAAAACCGGAGCCCGAGGAAGAAAACGAGAGCCCAAGGAAGACAACCAGAGCTAGACGAGCAAAACCACAGCTCGAGGAACAAAACCAGAGCCCAAGGAAGAAAATCAGATCCTGAGGAACAAAAGGAGCGCCCGAGGAACAAAGCCAGAGGCCGAGGAACGAAACCAGAGCCCGAGGAACAAAACCAGATCCTGAATAACTGAAGGAGGGCTCGAGGAACAAAATCAGAGCCCGTGGAAATAACCCAGAGCCCGAGGAACAAAACCAGAGCCCGAGGAAAAAAACCAGAGCCCGAGGAAGAAAACCAGAGCCTCAGTAAAAAACCTAGGGCCCGAGGAACAAAACCAGATCCCGAAGACCAAAAGGAGGGCTCGAGGAACAAAATCAGAGCCCGTGGAAGTAAACTAGAGTCCGAGGAACAAAACCAGAGCCCGAGGAACAAAACCAGAGCCCGAGGAACAAAACCAGAGCCCGAGGAATAAAAGCAGGGGTAGAGGAACAAAAGCAGAGGCCGAGGAACAAAACCAGAGCCCAAGGAAGAAAACCAGAGCCCGAGTAGAAATACCAGAGCCCGAGGAACAAAACCAGAGCCCCTGGAAGTAAACCAGAGCCCGAGGAACAGAACCAGAGCCTGTGGAACTAAAACAGAGCCCGACGAACAAAACCAGAGCACGAGAAAAAAAAGCAGGGGCAGAGGAACAAAAGCAGAGGCCGAGGAACAAAACCAGAGCCCAAGGAAGAAAACTAGAGCCCAAGGAACAAAACCAGAGGCTGAGGAAAAATGGAGGGTCCGAGGAACAAAACGAGACCCTTGGAACCAAACCAGAGCCCGAGAAGCTAAAGCAGAGCTGGAAGAACAAAACCAGAGCCCGAGGAACAAAACCAGAGCCCGAGGCAGAAAACCTGGGACCGAGGAAAAAAAACAGAGCCTGAGGAACAAAACCAGAGCCCAAAGAACAAAACCAGAGCCCATGGAACTAAACCATACACGGAGGAAGAAATCGAGAGCCCGAGGAACAAAACCACAGCTGGAGGATCATAACCAGCCCTCGAGGAGCAAAACCAGAGCCTGAGGAAGAAAACCAGAGCCCGAGGAACAAAAACAGAGCCCGAGGAAGAAATCCAGAGCCCGAGGAACAAAACCAGAGCTGGAGGTGAGACAAGGGATTAAGGAATTTTAGTAGTTGAATGATTAATAGTAGTTAGAAGATTGAATCAGTAGGTAGGGGCTTGATACTTTGTTCCTCACAAGGCCGGCTCAGCCTGATAAGGCCGACTTAGCTATGGTGTAAATTAACTGAGGTGCCTCACAAGGACAGCTCCTGATAAAGACTAAAAACTTGTCTCAAGAAGCCAGCTAAAACTGACCCTGCGGTATGGACAAAAGTAAGACGACAACTGAGCCTGCGCAAGAACAAAAGGTTACTAGCGGTGACAAAGAGGGACCATCAGCCTTCATCCCCATGACCCCTGACGACCACCACTAGGAGGCAATGCGCAAGCGCAGATGGGAGGGGTCTATGGAAATGACTTCTTGGAACTCATTTTAATACAAAGCGGGGACAGGTCATGCATATGTATAGGCGTATTACAAAACTTTATGAATATGTAATACTTTACTGTATATATTTATGGTGAGTGCCGCATTGAGGCGCGCACGATTTTGGTGGGATACTCCCCCGTGCCACCCAGTGCTGAATAAACATACCTACTTTACAATCTCACAGATTGTGGAGTCCATTTTCCACAAGTCAGTTTTGGCGAGCCAGCCAGGAGACTCTCTGCTTCACCGCGGGATCGGCTGGGGAGCGGACGCCCCTGGGCGCGCCCCGAGCATTTCCTCGGAGGGGACTCCGTTGCCAGCCGCTCACCGTGGGAGTAGACAAGAACCTCCTGAGATCGCGGAAAGGAAAGGTATGTTTTAGGAGAGGGGCCTGTAAGTTGTACGCATGGCTGGGGCTGCTGGTAAATCGCACAGAGACGTCTGGCGTGCAGCATAGTCCCCGTATGGTAGGAGGGTACCCTGCACGGTAATAGGGGGGATTCGCTGACCGATAGAGCGGCCGCTAGCGATCTTGGGAGTAGATCGAGTGGATCCGAGGTTTCTGCTGTATCCCAGTGTTGGGAGCCAGGACGGACCTGCTAATGACTGGTATATAAGAAGCAGGAGAAGCGTAAGCGGACCTCCTTGCAATTGCGATTGGGTCATCTTTAAGGTTGCAGCTGCTGGGTGGGAGTTCAACTAATCTGAGGAGTTGTATGTGGCATGGCCATAAATATTATCATCTGTTGCAACAATTTATTGTGTGACTGAGTGTCTGTGTTGTATGAGTGAGACGCAGCACAGCTGCGAAGCGAGTGTGGAGTCCTGATCCGCGGCTCTGTAATCTCTGCGAGGAGAGTGGCCGGAGACGAACAAAGTGAATGATAAGATCGAACCTTTGTCTTTTGTGTACGAAAACATTGTAGAATTTTGTGAAAAAGCAGTATTGTATATCTAGCGAGTTCTATGATAAGAAAACCTCCAATAAAGTCACTAAGACAGTGCGGGAAGGAAAACCAGTACCGGCATCTTATTAAAGGTTAAAAGAAAAGATCAATAAAGGGAAGATACGAAATGGGTAGCACTCAAAAGGGAGTCTTGAAGAAAAGCCCCTTGGGCTGTGTGCTTGCTCATTGGAGAGATATCGTTGGGATCGGAGGGACGGAAAATAGAAAAATTCTTATTAAATATTGTAATCAATGGTGGCCATTGTATAAATTGGAAAGTGAGGCTAAATGGCCACTTAATGGATCAATAGACTACAATACTCTCCTACAATTGATGCTATTTCTAAGGAGAGAAGGGAAGTGGGATGAAGTTTCATATGCAGATATGTTTTTCACCCTCCGAAACCATCCGGAGTGGCAAAGGGACTGTGGACTGGCACCACCACAGGACCCTGTGGTACTCGCACTTGAGCGAGAAAATAAAGAATTTAAAGGTAAACTGAAGCGGTGTTGCTCGGCATGCAGTATTGGACAGAGGTGTTTGAAAGCAAACAAAATTCACCAGGTGCCGGAACCAGATCTAACTGACCTGTTTAAGCCTCCCCCTCGACCACAGGAACAGGATGCGGACTCGGACAAAACTTCCACCCCCCCCGGACAGCCCTGTATCTTCCCACACCAGAAAGAAAACTGCCCCAGTAGTCTTACAGGCACCTCTTCGAGAGGCGGTGGCGCCTGATGGCAGGACGATGCTAATCAAGGTACCTTTTTCCACTACTGATTTAGCGGAATGGAAAAGGGTTGCAAAAGATTATAGGAGCGATCTGATCGGTGTAGCTAAACATTTTCAGTTTATTGTGAAACAACATAACCCTGATTGGAAGGACATACAATTATTATTAGACTATATGACTGAAACAGAAAAGCAATTGATTTTAAAAACAGCAGGGAGTTTGGCTGATGAATACTATAGGACTACAGGAGGGGATGTTAAGGAATATTTCCCTCTACAAGATCCAAAATGGGATGCGAACAGATCTGCAGAAATGGTAAAACTACAGGGGTATCAGGAGTGGATTTCGAGAGGAATGGAAAAGGCTATACCCAAAACCATAAACTGGTCGGCTCTATATGCAATTAAGCAAGGTCCCTCCGAGTCCCCATCTGAATTCCTGGATCGACTGAGGGATGCAATGCGCCGTAACACACCGCTGGATCCTGGATCCGAGGTAGGAATACAACAACTAGTCTCTCTGTCTTTGGGTCAGTCCACAGGGGACATTAGGCGCAAGCTCCAGAAGCTACGTACTACAGAAAGTAGAAATTTGGAGGTGTTGCTAGATGAAGCATGGAGAGTATTTAGTAACAGAGAAGAAACATACAAAGAGGTACAAAGGAGAACAGTGGCAGTTGTAAGGAAAAAAGAGGAAAGGAGACCTAGGCAAGAACCGCCTCGCTTAGAAAAAAATCAATGTGCACGATGCAAAAAGTTTGGTCATTGGAAAGGAGAATGTCCGATGAATAGGGGAAGAGGACGAAATTATCAGGCAAGGAAAGTGGTAGCTCATGTGAAAAAGGACTGACGGGAACCTGGGGAATCCACCCTAGCAGATCCACTGGTTATAATAAAGCTAGGGAAGGAACAACAAGAGGTAGAATTTTTAGTTGATACAGGGGCAACATACTCAGTTTTGAATCAAGCCTTGATGCCCCTGGAGAATGATTACATCATGGTAAAGGGGGCAACTGGCCATAGTGAAAAGGCGTATTTTTGTAAACCTTTAAAATATAAACTGGGAAAACAATGGGGAATTCACAGATTTCTATATATGCCCGACTCTCCAAAGGCCCTATTGGGAAGAGACTTGCTAGAACAATTAGGTGCAAAAATTATATTCGAAAAAGGAGAAATTTCTCTGAAAATAAAAGATCAAGAATACATTCAAATCCTAAGTTTATTCTTAACCAGTCCTTCCATAAAAGGAGAAATTAGGGAGGAAGTCTTAAATCAGGTATACCCTGGGGTATGGGCTACCGATGTACCCGGAAGAGCAAAGAATGCATTACCTGTTGAAGTTAAACTTAAAAAGGGAAACCAACAACCAGTAAGGATTAAGCAATATCCCCTAAAGAGAGAAGATAGAGAAGGGATTCGGCCGATAATTGAAAAATTTTTACAATTCGGACTATTAAAAGAATGTGAGTCTAATTTTAACACACCCATATTACCAGTTCGTAAGCCTGACGGGTCGTATCATGTAGTCCAGGATCTACGGGCCGTAAACAAGGTAACTAAGGATCTCTACCCCGTGGTGGCGAATCCATATACTCTGTTGACTACACTAACACCTGAATTAGCCTGGGTTACTGTTATAGACTTGAAAGATGCCTTCTTTTGCCTCCCTCTCCATGAATCCAGCCAAAGATTGTTTGCATTCGAATGGGAAAACCCCAAAACTGGTCGCAAGACTCAACTCACCTGGACGGTGTTGCCACAAGGATTCAAAAATAGCCCTACCATTTTTGGCAATCAGCTTGCAAAGGACTTGGAATCATGGGAAATCCCATCTGAAAAGGGAAAACTGCTACAATATGTGGATGATATCCTGATTGCCACCGAAACAGAGAACGATTGTATCACCTGGACAGTGAGTCTATTAAATTTCTTGGGGCTCCAAGGGTACCGGGTGTCTAAGAAGAAAGCCCAAGTAATACAGCGCAAAGTGATTTATTTAGGCTATGAAATCAGTGCTGGGGAAAGAACTTTGGGACAAGCCCGTAAAGAGGCAATCTGCCAAACCCCGAGACCTCGAACAGTGAAAGAGTTACAGACTTTCTTGGGAATGACTGGGTGGTGTCGGCTGTGGATTTATAATTATGGACTGCTTGTTAAACCATTATATGCCCTAATAACTACCAACCAGGGACACCTTGAATGGAACAACCAGGCCGTACGAGCCTTTGAGAAACTAAAGAAAGCCTTGATGTCAGCTCCAGCTTTGGGGCTCCCAGATGTGAGTAAGCCATTTCTCCTCTTTTCCCACAAAAAACAAGGGGTTGCACTGGGGATACTAGCACAGAATTTGGGTCCCGATCGACGAGCAGTTGCCTACTTTTCCAAACAGTTGGATACAACTGCGAAAGGCTGGCCTGGATGCTTGCGGGCAGTCGCAGCTGTAATACTAAACATACAAGAAGCCCGAAAATTCACTCTGGGTCAGAAAATGACTGTGCTGGTGTCCCATACAGTATCTGCAGTACTGGAAGCGAAGGGTGGACATTGGCTTTCTCAACAAAGATTTCTAAGATATCAGGCTATATTGGTAGAACACGATGATGTAGAAATAACAGTCACTAACATTGCCAACCCAGCTTCCTTCCTAGAGGGAAACACAGGAGAACCAGTGCATCATGACTGCTTAGAAACCATTGAAGCAACATACGCAAGCCGACCAGATTTGAAAGACAGCCCCGTAGAAGACGGAGAGAACTGGTTCACAGATGGAAGCAGCTATGTCCTGAGTGGTAAAAGATACGCGGGATATGCTATTACCACTAGTCAGGAGATAATAGAATCAAAGCCTTTGCCCCTACATACCTCAGCACAGAAAGCAGAGATAATCGCTCTAACCCGTGCCTTGGAATTGGCCCAAGGAAAAATTGTAAACATTTATACAGACTCAAGATATGCCTTCGGAGTTGTGCATGCACATGGAGCAATCTGGAAAGAGAGAGGGTCACTGAGCTCTCAAGGGAAGAATATTAAACACGCAGAGGAAATTTTGAGACTGTTGGAGGCAGTACAACTCCCTGAGAAAGTGGCAATTATACACATCAAGGCACACCAGAAAGTGAGCTCGGAATTGGAAAGGGGAAATGAGCTGGCGGACAGAGAGGCAAAACAGGCAGCCAAGGTAAAGGTAAAAATAGAAGGGGCCTTAGTCCCTGACAGGCGAATCTCCCTAGAAGGTAAGCCAGAATATACAAAAGAAGATCAGAAGCTTATTGCAGATCTAGAAGGGTCATATAATAGAGAGGGATGGGCTCTCACCCCACAAGGGAAACTAATTATTCCCTCCTATCTAACATGGTCTCTGATAAGGGAAGAATAGAAAAAGGCATTGGGGGGCAGAGGCCCTATATAAACAACTAATCAAAGAAATCGTAGCTAGGAATTTATACACTACTGTAAGGCAAGTGACACAGCAGTGTGATCTCTGCCTCCAGACAAATCCCAAGAATACCCCCAAACCAGAAATGGGCCAAATTGGAAAAGGTAATGGGCCTGGGCAACAGTGGCAGATCGATTTTTCAGAACTCCCAAGAAAAGGGGGGTATCGATATTTATTGGTATTAACTGACACCTTTTCAGGTTGGCCAGAGGCATTCCCTACCAGGACAGCCAAGGCTCGGGAGGTAATTAGAACATTAATACAAGAAATAATACCACGTTTTGGGGTTCCAGCAACCATATCTTCTGACAGAGGACCACATTTCATCTCCAAAGTAGTACAACAAATTAGCCGCCATTTGGGCATAGATTGGCAGCTTCATACCCCATGTCGCCCTCAGTCGAGTGGCCAAGTAGAAAAAATGAACCATTTAATCAAACAGCAGATTGTGAAATTGGGACAGGAAACTAACTTGGCCTGGCCTCAGTCTCTTCCTTTGGCTCTTTTGCGCATACGAACTAGGCCAAGAGCAAAGGAAGGACTGAGCCCTTTTGAAATCTTGTATGGACGACCCTATAGAATACAGAAAGGGATGTCCACGCAAGTCGGAGATGAAATCATGACCTCCTACATGGTTGCTTTGGGGAAACAACTCAGGAAGGTTGAGAAATATGTGGTTGGGACTCGAAGCAGGGGTTTGGATGGGCCTGTACATAATATACAACCTGGAGACTATGTGTATGTAAAGTCTCTTGCAGAGAAAACTTTGGAGCCGCAGTGGGAAGGACCATTCCAAGTACTCCTCACCTCCTTCACAGCAATCAAAATCAAAGAACAGAATGCCTGGATCCATCATACCAGAGTGAAGGCGGCACACAAATCTCCATGGAAGGTCACGCAAGCCCAACCGGGAAAATTATTTTTTTCACGGTCATAATTATGATTTGGGGGTGGGAAAGCACTACTAGCCAGGATAATACTAAGCAGCTTTGGTCTCAGGCTTATATCAAATATACCGGATCCATGGGGAAATTGTCTGATCTGAGAGGCTTAAACCTATCTACCGTGGTCATACATGGAAGCCAGGTATACTTGAAAGGGGAATGGGAATGGGGTAACACTACAGAAATTCATGAACTCCAGGGGACTGTAGGAGAAGAAATCAAAGTGGGATGCCGAATGACTAATGGGACTACTACCCATAAAAAGGCATCCCAGATTAGTAATCGGAACATCTGTCCCATAGATGATACCACAGAAGCCTGTCCTCCAAGTAACATAACGGCCTGTACCGGAAGGGAATTAGAATGTTGGCATAACTTCACACTAATAAGAACCACTGAGGTGGTTTGTCTCTGGGCCAGAGATAACATTGGACTCTCATTTAAATTTAGGATAAATGCTGTGGCAAGGCCTGTTGCAACGATCACACCGGTTACACCGGTCACACCGGTCACACCTCATGCACTCAAGCTCAAACCTAGAGTGTATGAAGTCGGGCCGTATGTAATAAGGAATACAGGACAACAACAAATGCTATTTAACCTGGATTGGTCCCTTAAACAAGTTAAATTGCAAATGCAGAACAATGTCTCAGAAATTCAACCAGCCTGTTCTCCTTTTTTGCAAACCTCTTATGAGGGGTGGACTACCTGGCTGCATAAAAGACGAATATCAAGAGACTTAACTGGTATTTTAGGTACAGGGTTAGGGGTCCTAAATAGCATTGACGCAGAGGTAATAATGAATAAATTAGCTGCCTCTACTACCGAGCTGACAAAATTACACCAGCCTTTACGATCTTCCCTATTGGCTCTGGGAACCCATCAGTGGCTACTGTCAAAAATGTTACCTGATTGGGAAAGAATAAACAGAGGAGACCATGAGATAATCATGAATTCACTCGGTGGGCTCCAAAATAATGTTTCTCTAGCTCTCAGCTGTATTCAGGCACAATTGTGGATGCAATCAGTAACTGCTTCAGTCCTAAGAGAGGGTGAAGAGGGAATCTTCCCCACTGAAATTCAGAAAATAATTTGGGACAATGCAAATGACTTCGAAAAGAAACTTCAGTCTTGGTGGAACTTAGTGAATTTTACTTATGATCCTGCTACAAACACAGTCGAAGCTTTTGTATTAACTATTAGCAAAGCTACAGTATATATGATCCACCCTATTATAGCGTTAGGACTGAATCACAACAAGACCCTACTTTACCCTTTTGAACATAGGGCATGGGCTCGAAAAACAGGGAATGAATGGCAAACTGTAGATTTAGAATCTTGTATTGTACGAGAACAACAAGGGTTCATTTGTGAGAATAATGCTATCGATACTCAAGATATTTGTCTTGACACTGATCAGAAAGTTTGTCATTTTGAAATTCGCCCCAATGCTGACCTTAAAACCATCTTAATATACACTGGCAAAGGTTGCGTATGTTTGAGAACTACTTGTAGTTTTATATCTGTAGGGGACACGAAGGTAGACACTAAAAATCACTCAAATTTTTGCATTTGCAATTTTACTAAAATCATTGGATGTGACTTTAATTATATAGCTCCAGTTATATCCCATCAGGTTCTTAGATCTAATTATACATTATTCCATGAATTGATACCTACATCCCTCGGGATGGATTTAGCTCGAACGAAGGAATTACTACAACACCACGATTTAAAACGAATACTAGAAGTTAAAAACAATGGAAAGGAGACCTTGATAACAGTGCATCATGACATAGACAAAATAAAAAAAGTTCTAAAGTGGGTAAAAAAGGATGGAGAACACAAATGGTGGGAAATACTTTTCGGATGGTCGCCCACTGCTACAGGTATTCTTAATACCTTATGTCACCCTATTGTTGTTCTCCTAATTCTAGTTTTTATTAGTATTGCTTTATCTGCAATACTGTATGTTTTAAATTGGCGAATGATAAAACAAATAAGGCACTTGAGGTATGACTATCAGCACCGACAACAAATTGAAACAGGCAGAAATCTTATAAAGGACCTGGAGAAGAATGGAATAATATAAAGAAAATTACTATAGGGTTTAGTATAGAGTAAAAGAATTTACTAACTTTTTAGAAAAGGGGGGACTGAGACAAGGGATTAAGGAATTTTAGTAGTTGAATGATTAATAGTAGTTAGAAGATTGAATCAGTAGGTAGGGGCTTGATACTTTGTTCCTCACAAGGCCGGCTCAGCCTGATAAGGCCGACTTAGCTATGGTGTAAATTAACTGAGGCGCCTCACAAGGACAGCTCCTGATAAAGACTAAAAACTTGTCTCAAGAAGCCAGCTAAAACTGACCCTGCGGTATGGACAAAAGTAAGACGACAACTGAGCCTGCGCAAGAACAAAAGGTTACTAGCGGTGACAAAGAGGGACCATCAGCCTTCATCCCCATGACCCCTGACGACCACCACTAGGAGGCAATGCGCAAGCGCAGATGGGAGGGGTCTATGGAAATGACTTCTTGGAACTCATTTTAATACAAAGCGGGGACAGGTCATGCATATGTATAGGCGTATTACAAAACTTTATGAATATGTAATACTTTACTGTATATATTTATGGTGAGTGCCGCATTGAGGCGCGCACGATTTTGGTGGGATACTCCCCCGTGCCACCCAGCGCTGAATAAACATACCTACTTTACAATCTCACAGATTGTGGAGTCCGGTTTCCGCAAGTCAGAGGAGCAAAACTAACCCTTGAGGAACAAAAGCAGAGCCCGAGGAAAAAAACGAGACCCCAAGGAAGAAAACCAGAGCCTGAGGAACAAAACCAGAGACCGAGGAATAAAAGAAGGGGCAGAGGAACAAAAGCAAAGGCCGGGTAAGAAATCCAGAGCCCGAGGAACAAAACCAGAGCCCGAGGAACTGAACGAGAGCCTGAAGAACAAAATCAGAACCCGACGAACAAAACCAGAGCCCGAGGAAAGAAACCAGAGCCCGAGGAACAAAACGAGAGGACGACAAAATAAACGAGAGCCCGAGAAAAAATACCAGGGCCGGAGGAAGAAAACCAGATCCCGAAGAATAAAAGGAGGGCTCAAGAAACAAAATCAGAGCCCCTGGAAGTAAACTAGAGTCCGAGGAAAAAAACCAGGGCCTGAGGAACAAAACCAGCCTACGAGGAATAAAACCGGAGCCCGAGGAAGAAAACGAGAGCCCAAGGAAGAAAACCAGAGCTAGACGAGCAAAACCACAGCTCGAGGAACAAAACCAGAGCCCAAGGAAGAAAATCAGATCCTGAGGAACAAAAGGAGCGCCCGAGGAACAAAGCCAGAGCCCGAGCAACGAAAACAGAGCCCGAGGAACAAAACCAGATCCCGAATAAATGAAGGAGGGCTCGACGAAAAAAATCAGAACCCGTGGAAATAACCCAGAGCCCGAGGAACAAAACCAGAGCCCGAGGAACAAAACCAGAGCCCGAGGAATAAAATCAGGGGTAGAAGAACAAAAGCAGAGGCCGAGGAAAAAAACCAGAGCCCGAGGAATAAAAGCAGAGGCAGAGGAACAGAAGCAGAGGCTGAGGAACAAAACCAGAACTCGAGGAAGAAAACTAGAGCCCGAGGAACAAAACCAGAGGCTGAGGAACAAATGGAGGGTCCGAGGAACAAAACGAGACCCTTGGAACCAAATCAGAGCCGAGAAGCTAAAGCAGAGCTGGAAGAACAAAAACAGAGCCCGAGGAACAAAACTAGCCCTCGAGGAAGAAAACCAGAGACCGAGGAAGAAAACCAGAGCCCGAGGAACAAAACCAGATCCCTAAGAAAAAAAGTAGGGCTCAATGAGCAAAACCAGAGCCAGTGGAACTAAACTACAACTCGAGAAACAAAACCAGTACCCGAGAAACATAACTAGAGCCTGAGGAACAGCACCAGAGCCAATGGAACTAAAACAGAGACTGAGGAACAAAAACAGAGCCCGAGGAACAAAACCAGAGCCAGAGGCAGAAAACCAGGGTCCGAGGAAAAAAACCAGAGCCCAAGGAAGAAAACCAGAGCCCCAGTAAAAAAACTAGGGCTCGAGGAACAAAACCCTATCCCGAAGACCAAAAGGAGGGCTCGAGGAACAAAACCAGAGCCTGAGGAACAAAACCAGAGCCCGAGGAATAAAAGCAGGGGTAGAGGAACAAAGGCAGAGGCCGAGGAACAAAACCAGAGCCCGAGGAATAAAAGCAGAGACAGAGGAACAAAACCAGAGGCCGAGGAACAAAAAAGAGCCCGTGGCACTAAACCAGACCCCGAGGAACAGAACCAGAGCCCGTGGAACTAAAACAGAGCCCGACGAACAAAAACAGAGCCCGAGAAAAAAAAGCAGGGGCAGAGGAACAAAATCACAGGCCGAGGAACAAAACTAGAGCTCGAGGAAGAAAACTAGAGCCTGAGGAACAAACCCAGTACCCAAGAAACATAACAAGAGCCTGAGGAACAAAACCAGAGCCAATGGAATTAAAACAGAGACCGAGGAAGAAAACCAGGGCCCGAGGAACAAAACCAGAGCCCGAGGAACAAAACCAGAGCCCAAAGAACAAAACCAGAGCCCGAGGAACTAAACCATACACGGAGGAAGAAATCGAGAGCCCGAGGAACAAAACCACAGCTGGAGGATCATAACCAGCCCTCGAGGAGCAAAACCAGAGCCTGAGGAAGAAAACCAGAGCCCGAGGAACAAAACCAGAGCCCGAGGCAGAGAACCAGGGTGCGAGGAAAAAAAACAGAGCCCGAGGAAGAAAACCAGAGCCCCGATAAAAAAACTAGGGCACGAGGAACAAAATCAGATCCCGAAGACCAAAAGCAGGGCTCAAGGAACAAAATCAGAGCCCGTGGAAGTAAACTGGAGTCCGAGGAAGAAAACCACAGGCCGAGGAACAAAACCAGAGCCTGAGGAACAAAACCAGAGCCTGAGGAATAAAAGAAGGGGTAGAGGAATAAAGGCAGAGGCCGAGGAAAAAAAACAGAGCCCGAGGAATAAAACCAGAGGCAGAGGAACAAAAGCAGAGGCCGAGGAACAGAACCAGAGCCCAAGGAAGAAAACCAGAGCCCGAGTAGAAAAAACAGGTCCCGAGGAACAAAACTAGAGCCTGTGGAACTAAACCAGAGCCCGAGGAACAGAACCAGAGCCCGTGGAAATAAAAAAGAGCCCGACAAAAAAAAACAGAGCCCGAGGAATAAAAGCAGGGGTAGAGGAACAAAACCAGAGCCTGAGTAGAAAAAACAGAGCCCGAGGAACAAAACCAGAGCCCGTGGAACTAAACCAGAGCCCGACGAACAAAACCAGAGCTCGAGAAAAAAAAGCAGGGGCAGAGGAACAAAAGCAGAGGCCGAGGAACAAAACCAGAGCTCGAGGAAGAAAACTAGAGCCCGAGGAACAAAACCAGAGACTGAGGAACAAATGGAGTGTCCGAGGAAAAAAACAAGACCCTTGGAAACAAACCAGAGCCCAAGAAGCAAAAGCAGAGCTGGAAGAACAAAACCAGAGCCCGAGGAACAAAACCTGCCCTCGAGGAATAAAACCAGAGCCCGAGGAAGAAAACCAGAGCCCGAGGAAGAAAACCAGAGCCCGTGGAACTGTACCAGAGCCCGAGGAAAAAAAACAGAGCCCGAGGAAGAAAACCGGAGCCCGAGGAACAAAACCAGAGCACGAGGAACAAAATCAGAGCCCAAGGAATTAAACAAGAGCCCAAAGAACCAAACTAGAGCCCGAGGAAATAAACCAGAGCCGGAGGAAGAAAACCAGATCCTGTGGAACAATACCCGAGCCCGAGGAACAAAACCAGAGCTCGAGAAAAAAAAACAGGGACAGAGGAACAAAATGAGAGGCCGAGGAAAAAAAACAGAGCCCGAAGAAAAATAGGAGTGTACGAGGAACAAAACCAGAGCCCATGGAACAAAACCAGAGCCCGAGGAACAAAAGCAGAGCCCGAGGAACAAAAGCAGAGCCCGAGGAACAAAAGTAGGGGCAGAGGAACAAAAGCAGAGGCCGACGAAAAATACCAGAGCCTGAGGAAGAAAACTAGAGTCCGAGGAACAAAACCAGAGACCGAGGAACAAATGGTGGGCCCGAGGAACAAAACGAGAGCCATGGACACAAACCAGAGCCCGAGAAACAAAAGCAAGGGCAGAGGAAGAAAAGCAGAGACCGAGGAACAAAACCAGAGCTCGAGGAAGAAAACCAGAGCCCGAGAAACAAAAGCAGAGGCAGAGGAAGAAAAGCAGAAGCTGAGGAACAAAACCAGAGCCCGAGGAACACAGCCAGAGCCCGAAGAACAAAACCAGAGCCCGTGGAACAGTACCAGAGCCTGAGGAAAAAAAACAGAGCTGAAGGAAGAACACCAGAGGCCGAGGAAAAACACCAGAGACCGAGGAACAACACCAGAGCCCAAGGAAGAAAACCAGAGCCCAAGGAATTAAACCAGAGCCCGAGGAACAAAACCAGAGCCCGAGGAAGAAAAGCAGAGGCCGAGAAAAAAACCAGAGCCCGAGGAAGAAAAGGAGGGCTCGAAGAACAAAACGAGAGCCCGAGGAAAAAAAACAGAGACCGAGGAACAAAGCTAAACCCCGTGGAACAGTACCAGAGCCCGAGGAAAAAAAACAGAGCTGGAGGAAGAAAACCAGAGCCCGAGGAACAACACCAGAACCCGAGGAACAACACCAGAGCCCAAGGAATTAAACTAGGGCCCGAGGAACAAAACCAGAGCCCATGGAAGAAAACCTGAACCCGAGTAGAAAAACCAGAGCTGGAGGAACAAAACCAGAGCCCATGGAACTAAAACAGAGCCCGAGGAACAAAACCAGAGCTCGAGAAAAAAAAGCAGGGGCAGAGGAACAAAATCAGAGGCCGAGGAACAAAACCAGAGCCCGTGGAACACTACCAGAGCCCGAGGAAAAAAAACAGAGATGGGGGAAGAAAACCAGAGCCCGAGGAATTAAACCAGAGCCCGAGGAACAAAACCAGAGCCCGAGGGAAAAAAACAGGGCCTGAGGAACAAAACCAGAGCCAATGGAACTAAAACAGAGTCCGAGGAACAAACCCAGAGTCCGAGGAAGAAAACCAGAGCATGAGAAAGAAAACCAGAGCCCGAGGAAGAAAACCAGGACCCGAGGAACAAAATGAGAGCCCGAGGGAAAAAACCAGACCCCGAGGAAAAATAGGAGGGCTAGAGGAATAAAACTACAGCCCATGGAACAAAACCAGAACCCGTGTAGAAAAACCAGAGCTGGAGGAACAAAACCAGAGCCCGTGGAACTAAACCAGAGCCCGAGGAAGAGAAGCAGAGCCCGTGGAACTAAACCAGAGCCCGAGGAATAAAACCAGAGCTCGAGAAAAAAAAGGAGGGGCAGAGGAACAAAATCAGAGGCCAAGGAAAAAAAACAGAGACCGGGGAAAAATAGGAGTGTACAAGGAAAAAAAGCAGAGCCCATGGAACAAAACCAGAGGCCGAGTAGAAAAACCAGAGCTGGAGGAACAAAACCAGAGCCCGTAGAACTAAACCAGAGCCCGAGGAAGAAAAGCAGAGCCGGAGGAACAGAACCAGAGCCCGTGGAACTAAACCAGAGGCCGAGGAACAAAACCAGAGCCAAAGAAAAAAAAGCAGGGGTATAGGAACGAAAGCAGAGGCCGAGGAACAAAACCAGAGCTCGAGGAAGAAAACCAGAGCCCAAGAAACAAAAGCAGGGGCAGAGGAAGAAAAGCAGAGGCCGAGGAACAAAACCAGAGCTCGAGGAACAAAACCAGAGCCCGAGGAAGAAAGTCAGAGCCCGAGGAACAAAACCAGAGCCCGTGGAACAGTACCAGAGCCCGAGGAATAAAAACAGAGCTGGAGGAATAAAACCAGAGCCCAAGGAATTAAACGAGAGCCCGAGGAACTGAATCAGAGCCCGAAGAACTAAACCAGAGCCCGAGGAACAAAACCAGAGCCCGTGGAACTAAACAGAGCCCGAGGAACAGAAGCAGAGCCAGTGGAACTAAACCAGAGCCCGAGGAAAAAAACCAGAGCTGGAGGAAGAACAGCAGAGCCCTAGGAAAAACACCAGAGCCCGAGGAACAACACCAGAGACCAGGAAGAAAACCAGAGCTCGAGGAAGAAAACCAGAGCCCGAGGAACAAAAGCAGGGGCAGAGGAAGAAAAGCAGAGGCCGAGGAACAAAACCAGAGCCCAAGGAATAAAACCAGAGCCCGAGGAACAAAACCAGAACTGGAGGAAGAAAACAAGAGCCCGAGAAACAAAAGTAGGGGCAGAGGAAGAAAAGCAGAGGCCGAGGAACAAAACCAGAGCCCAAGGAATAAAACCAGAGCCCGAGGAACAAAACCAGAGCTGGAGGAAGAAAACCAGAGCCCGAGGAAAAAAAGCAGGGGCAGAGGAAGAAAAGCAGAGGCCGAGGAAGAAAACCAGAGGTCGAGGAGGAAAACCAGAGCCCGAGAAACAAAAGCAGGGGCAGAGGAAGAAAAGCAGAGGCCGAGGAACAAAACCAGAGCCCAAGTAATAAAACCAGAGCCCGAGGAACAGAACCAGAGCCAAAGGAACAAAACCAGAGCCCAAGGAATAAAACCAGAGCTCGAGGAACAAAACCAGAGCCCGAGGAAGAAAGCCAGAGCCCAAGGAACAAAACCAGAGCCCGTGGAACAGTACCAGAAACCGAGGAAAAAAAACAGAGCTGGAGGAAGAAAACCAGAGCCCGAGGAATTAAACCATAGCCCGAGGGAAAAAAACAGAGCCTGAGGAACAAAACCAGAGCCAATGGAATTAAAACAGAGTCCGAGGAACAAACCCAGAGTCCGAGGAAGAAAACCAGAGCGTGAGAAAGAAAACCAGAGCCCGAGGAAGAAAACCAGGACCCGAGGAACAAAACGAGAGCCCGAGGAAAAAAAACAGAGCCCGAGGAAAAATAGGAGGGCCAGAGGAACAAAACCACAGCCCATGGAACAAAACCAGAACCCGTGCAGAAAAACCAGAGCTGGAGGAACAAAACCAGAGCCCGTGGTACTAAACCAGAGCCCGAGGAAGACAAGCAGAGCCCGTGGAACTAAACCAGAGCCCAAGGAAAAAAACCAGAGCTCGACAAAAAAAAGCAGGGGCAGAGGAACAAAATCAGAGGCCAAGGAAAAAAAACAGAGCCCGGGGAAAAATAGGAGTGTACAAGGAAAAAAAGCAGAGCCCATGGAACAAAACCAGAGCCCGAGGAAGAAAAGCAGAGACCGAGGAACAGAACCAGAGCCACTGGAACTAAACCAGAGGCCGAGGAACAAAACCAGAGCCCAAGAAAAAAAAGCAGGGGTATAGGAACGAAAGCAGAGGCCAAGGAACAAAACCAGAACTCGAGGAAGAAAACCAGAGCCCGAGAAACAAAAGCAGGGGCAGAGAAAGAAAAGCAGAGGCCGAGGAAGAAAACCAGAGCCCGAGGAACAAAGCCAGAGCCCGAGGAACAAAACCAGAGCCCAAGGAATTAAACTAGAGCCCGAGGAACAAAACCAGAGCCCGCCGAACAAAAGCAGAGCCTGAGGAATTAAACCAGAGCCAGAGGAACAAAACCAGAGCCCGTGGAAATAAACCAGAGCCTGAGGAATAAAACCAGATCCTGAGAAAAATAAGCAGGGGCAGAGGAACAAAAGCAGAGGCCGAGGAACTAAACCAGAGCTCAAGGAAGAAAACCAGAGCCCGAGAAACAAAAGCAGAGCCCGAGGAACAAAACCAGAGCCCGTGGAACAGTACCAGAGCCCGAGGAAAAAAAACAGAGCTGGAGGAATAAAACCAGAGCCCGAGAAATTAAACGAGAGCCCGAGGAACAGAATCAGAGCCTGAAGAACTAAACCAGAGCCCGAGGAACAAAACCAGAGCCCGTGGAACTAAACAGAGCCCGAGGAACAGAAGCAGAGCCAGTGGAACTAAACCAGAGCCCGAGGAAAAAAACCAGAGCTGGAGGAAGAACAGCAGAGCCCTAGGAAAAACACCAGAGCCCGAGGAACAACACCAGAGCCCAGGAAGAAAACCAGAGCCCAAGGAATTAAACCAGAGCCCGAGGAACAAAAGCAGGGGCAGAGGAAGAAAAGCAGAGGCCGAGGAACAAAACCAGAGCCCAAGGAATAAAACCAGAGCCCGAGGAACAAAACCAGAGCCCGAGGAACAAAACCAGAGCCCGAGAAACAAAAGCAGGGGCAGAGGAAGAAAAGCAGAGGCCGAGGAACAAAACCAGAGCCCAAGGAATAAAACCAGAGCCCGAGGAACAAAACCAGAGCTGGAGGAAGAAAACCAGAGCCCGAGAAAAAAAAGCAGGGGCAGAGGAAGAAAAGCAGAGGCTGAGGAAGAAAACCAGAGCTCGAGGAAGAAAACCAGAGCCCGAGAAACAAAAGCAGGGGCAGAGGAAAAAAAGCAGAGGCCGAGGAACAAAACCAGAGCCCGTGGAACAAAACCAGAGCCCGAGGAAAAAAAACAGAGCTGGAGGAAGAAAACCAGAGCCCGAGGAACAGAACCAGAGCCAGAGGAATAAAACCAGAGCCCAAGGAATAAAACCAGAGCTCGAGGAACAAAACCAGAGCCCGAGGAAGAAAGCCAGAGGTCGAGGAGGAAAACCAGAGCCCGAGAAACAAAAGCAGGGGCAGAGGAAGAAAAGCAGAGGCCGAGGAACAAAACCAGAGCCCAAGTAATAAAACCAGAGCCCGAGGAACAGAACCAGAGCCAAAGGAACAAAACCAGAGCCCAAGGAATAAAACCAGAGCTCGAGGAACAAAACCAGAGCCCGAGGAAAAAAACTGGAGCCCGAGGAACAAAACCAGAGCCCGAGGGAAAAACACCAGAGCCTGAGGAACAAAACCAGAGCCAATGGAAATAAAACAGAGTCCGAGGAACAAACCCAGAGTCCGAGGAAGAAAACCAGAGCATGAGAAAGAAAACCAGAGCCCGAGGAAGAAAACCAGGACCCAAGGAACAAAATGAGAGCCCGAGGAAAAAAATCAGACCCCGAGGAAAAATAGGAGGGCTAGAGGAACAAAACTACAGCCCATGGAACAAAACCAGAACCCGTGTAGAAAAACCAGAGCTGGAGGAACAAAACCAGAGCCCGTGGAACTAAACCAGAGCCCGAGGAAGAGAAGCAGAGCCCGTGGAACTAAAACAGAGCCCGAGGAATAAAACCAGAGCTCGAGAAAAAAAAGCAGGGGCAGAGGAACAAAATCAGAGGCCAAGGAAAAAAACCAGAGACCGGGGAAAAATAGGAGTGTACAAGGAAAAAAAGCAGAGTCCATGGAACAAAAGCAGAGGCCGAGTAGAAAAACCAGAGCTGGAGGAACAAAACCAGGGCCCGTAGAACTAAACCAGAGCCCGAGGAAGAAAAGCAGAGCCCGAGGAACAGAACCAGAGCCCGCGGAACTAAACCAGAGGCCGAGGAACAAAACCAGAGCCCGAGAAAAAAAAGCAGGGGTATAGGAACGAAAGCAGAGTCCGAGGAACAAAACCAGAGCTCGAGGAAGAAAGCCAGAGCCCGAGGAACAAAACCAGAGCTGGAGGAAGAAAACCAGAGTCCGAGAAACAAAAGCAGGGGCAGAGGAAGAAAAGCAGAGGCCGAGGAAGAAAACCAGAGCTCGAGTAAGAAAACCACAGCCCGAGAAACAAAAGCAGGGGCAGAGGAAGAAAAGCAGAGGCCGAGGAACAATACCAGAGCCCAAGAAACAAAGCCAGAGCCCGAGGAACAAAACCAGAGCCCAAGGAATTAAACTAGAGCCCGAGGAACAAAACCAGAGTCCGCGGAACAAAAGCAGAGCCCGAGGAATTAAACCAGAGCCCGAGGAACAAAACCAGAGCCCGTGGAACTAAACCAGAGCCCGAGGAATAAAACCAGAGCCCAAGAAAAATAAGCAGGGGCAGAGGAACAAAAGCAGAGGCCGAGGAACAAAACCAGAGCTCAAGGAAGAAAACCAGAGCCCGAGAAACAAAAGCAGAGGCCGAGGAACAAAACCAGAGCCCAAGGAATAAAACCAGAGCCCGAGGAACAAAACCAGAGCCCGAGGAAGAAAGTCAGAGCCTGAGGAACAAAACCAGAGCACATGGAACAGTACCAGAGCCCGAGGAAAAAAAACAGAGCTGGAGGAAGAAAACCAGAGCCCGAGGAATTAAACCAGAGCCCGAGGAACAGAACCAGAGCCCGTGGAACTAATCCAGAGCCCGATGAAGAAAACCAGCGCCCGTGGAACAGAACCAGAGCCCGTGGAACTAAACCAGTGGCCGAGGAACAAAACCAGAGCTCGAGGAAGTAAACCAGAGCCCGAGAAACAAAAGCAGGGGCAGAGGCAGAAAAGCAGAGGCCGAGGAACAAAACCAGAGCCCATGGAATAAAACCAGAGCCCGAGGAACAGAACCAGAGCCCGAGGAACAAAACCAGAGCCCAAGGAATAAAACCAGAGCCGGAGGAACAAAACCAGAGCCCGAGGAAGAAAGCCAGAGCCCGAGGAACAAATCCAGAGCCCGTGGAACAGTACCAGAGCACGAGGAACAAAACCAGAGCTGGAGGAAGAAAACCAGAGCCCGAGAAACAAAAGCAGGGGCAGAGGAAGAAAAGCAGAGGCCGAGGAACAAAACCAGAGCCCAAGGAAGAAAACCAGAGCCCGAGGAACAAAACCAGCCCTCAAGGAAAAAAAGCAGAGCCCGAGGAAGAAAATGAGAGCCTGAGGAACAAAAGCAGAGCTAGAGGAGCAAAACCAGAGCTGGAGGAAAAAAACCAGAACCCGAGGAACCAAAGGAGAGCCCAAGGAGAAAAACCAGACCCCGCGAAAATACCCCAGAGCCCGACGAAAAAAACCAGAGCCTGAGGAAAAAAGACAGAGCCCTCGGAACAAAACCAGATCCCGAGGAAAAAAAAACAGAGCCCGAGGAAAGAAAACAGAGCCCGAGGAACAAAACCAGTGCCTGAGGAACAAAACCAGTGCCTGAAGAACAAAAGGAGGGCCCGAGGAAAAAAACCCGAGACTGGGGAACAAAACCAGTGTCCGAGGAAAAAAACCAGGGCCTGAGGAACAAAACCAGAGCCCGAGGAATAAAACTACAGCGGGTGGAACAAAACAAGGGCTCGAGGAACAAACCAGATCTGGAGGAATAAAACCGGGGCCCGAGGAACAAAACCGGAGCTCGAGGACCAAAATCAGAGCCCAAGGAACAAAAGCAGATCCCGAGGAACAAAACCAGAGCCCGAGGAACAAAACCAGAGCCCGAGGGAAAAAAACAGAGCCCGAGGAACAAAACGAGTGCGAGAGGAATAAAACCAAAGCCCGAGGAACAAAACCAGACCTTGAGGAACAAAACCAGAGCCCGAGGAAGAGAACCTTATCCCGAGGATGAAAACCAGAGCCCGAGGAACAAAAACAGCCCTCAAGGAAGAAAAGCAGACCCAAGTAAGAAAATGAGAGCCTGAGGAATAAAAGCAGAGCTAGAGGAACAAAACCAGAGCTGGAGGAAAAAAAAAACTGAGCCCGAGGAACAAACGCAGCCCTCGAGGAACAAAAGCAGGGCCCGAGGAAAAAAAAGAGAGCCCGAGGAAGAAAACCAGAGCACAAGGAACAAAAGGAGGGCCCGAGGAACAAATCCAGAGCCCATGGAAATAAACTCGAGCCCGAGGAACAAAACCAGAGCCCGAAGAACAAAACCAGAGCCCGAGGAACAATCCCAGAGCCCGTGGAACAAAACCAGAGCTGGAGGAACAAAAGGAGGACCCGAAGAGCCAAACCAGACCTGGAGGAAAAAAACCGGGGCCCGATGAACAAAACTAGGGCCCATGGAAATAAACTAGAGCCTGAGACACAAAAGAACAGCCCGAGGAACAAAAGCAGAGCCCGAGAAACAAAACCAGAGCCCGAGGAGCAAAAATAGGGCCCGACAAACAAAAGCAGCCCTCGAGGTAGAAAACCAGAGCACGAGGAAGAAAACCAGAGCCCGAGGAAGAAAACCAGAGCCCGAGGAACAAATCCAGGGCTCGAGGAACAAAACCAGACCCGATGAACAACACCAGGGCCCGAGGAACAAAACCAGAGCCCATGGAACTAAACTGGAGCCCGAGACACAAAAGCAGAGCCAGAGGAACAAAACCAGAGCTGGAGGAACAAAACCAGAGACCGGGGAACAAAACCAGAGCCCAAGGAACAGAACCAGAGCCCGAGGAATAAAAGGAGGCCCCGAGGAGCAAAACCAGAGGTAGAGGAGAAAAACGAGAGCCCGAGGAACAAAACCAGGGCTCGAGGGAATAAACAAGAGCCCGAGCAACAAAACGAGCGTGAGAGGAACAAAACCAGAGCCCGAGGAACAAAACCAGACCTTGAGGAACAAAACCAGAGCCCGAGGAAGAAAACCTTATCCCGAGGAAGAAAACCAGAGCCCAAGGAACAAAACCAGCCCTCAAGGAAGAAAAGCAGAGCCCGAGGAAGAAAATGAGAGCCTGAGGAACAAAAGCAGAGCCGAAGGAACAAAACCAGGGCTCAAGGCACAAACGAGGGCCCTAAGAACAAAACCGGAGCCCGTGGAAAAAAAACAGAGCCCGAGGAAAAAAAACAGGGCCCAAGGAAAAAAAACAGAGACCGAGGAACAAAAGGAGGACCTGAGGAACAAAACCAGGGCCCGAGGAAAAAAAATAGAGCTCGAGGAAAAAAAACAGGGCCCGAGGAACAAAAACAGTGCCTGAGGATCAAAACCAGTGCCTGAGGAACAAAAGGAGGGCCCGAGGAACAAAACCACGGCCTAAGGAACAAAAGCAGGGCCTGAGACACAAAACCAGAGCCCAAGGAACAAAACCGGAGCCCGAGGAACAAAAGGAGGGCCTGAGGAAAAAAACCAGAGCCTGAGGAAGAAAACCAGGGCCCGAGGAAAAAAAACAGGGCCCGAGGAACAAAAGGAGGGCCCGAGGACTAAAACCAGAGCTGGAGGAACAAAACCAGAGCCCGAGGAACAAAACCAGAGCCTGAGGACAAAAACCAGAACCCGAGGAATAAAACCAGAGCGGGTGGAACAAACCCAGGGCTCGAGGAACAAACCAGATCTGGAGGAATAAAACCAGGGCCCGAGGAACAAAACCAGAGCTCGAGGAACAAAATCAGAGCCCAAGGAACAAAACCAGAACCCGAGGAACAAAAGGAGAGCCCAAGGAGAAAAACCAGACCCCGTGGAACTAAACCAGAGCCCGACGAACAAAACCAGAGCCTGAGGAAAAAAGAGAGAGCCCTCGTAACAAAACCAGATCCCGAGGAAAAAAAAACAGAGCCCTAGGAAAAAAAACAGAGCCCGAGGGAAAAAACCAGTGCCTGAGGAACAAAACCACTGCCTGAAGAAAAAAAGGAAGGCCCGAGGAACAAAACCAGAGCCTGGGGAAAAAAAACAGTGTCCGAGGAACAAAACCAGGGCCTGAGGAACAAAACCAGAGCCCGAGGAATAAAACCAGAGCGGGTGGAACAAAACCAGGCCTCAAGGAACAAACCAGATCTGGAGGAATAAAACTGGGGCCCAAGGAACAAAACCAGAGCTCGAGGAACAAAATCAGAGCCCAAGGAACAAAACCAGAGCCCGAGGAAGAAAACCAGAGGCCGTGGAACAAAACCAGACCGGAGGAAAAAAAGGAGGGCCCGAGGAACAAAACCAGAGCCCGAGGAACAAAACCAGAGCCGCAGGAAAAAACCGAGAGCCGGAGGAACAAAACCAGGGGCCGAAGAGAAAAACCATAGACGGAGGAAAAAACTGAGAGCCGGAGGAACAAAACCAGGGCCCAAGGAACAAAACCAGAGCCCGAGGAACAAAACCAGAGCCTGAGGACCAAAACGAGCATGAGAGGAACAAAACCAGAGCCCGAGGAACAAAACCAGACCATGAGGAACAAAATCAGAGCCCGAGGAAGAATACCTTATCCCGAGGAAGAAAATCAGACCCCAAGGAACAAAACCAGAGCCCGAGAAACAAAACCAGCCCTCAAGGAATGAAAGGAGAGCCCGAGGAAGAAAACGAGAGCTTGAGGAAAAAAAGCAGAACCGGAGGAACAAAACCAGAGCTTGAGGAACAAAACCAGAGACCGGGGAACAAAACCAGAGCCCAAGGAACAAAACCGGAGCCCAAGGAATAAAAGCAGGGCCTGAGGAACAAAACCAGAGCCTGAGGAACAAAACCAGGGCCCGAGGAAAAAAAACAGAGCTCGAGGACCAAACGAGGGCCCTAGGAACAAAACCAGAACCCGAGGAAAAAAACTAGAGATCGAGGAAAAAAAACAGGGCCCGAGGAACAAAAGGAGGGCCCGAGGACTAAAACCAGAGCTGGAGGAACAAAACCAGAGCCCGAGGAACAAAACCAGAACGCGCGGAACAAAACCAGAACCGGAGGAATAAAACCAGAGCGGGTGGAACAAAACCAGGGCTCGAGGAACAAACCAGATCTGGAGGAATAAAACCGGGGCCCGAGGAACAAAACCAGAGCCCGAGGAACAAAAGGAGGGCCCGAAGAGCCAAACCAGACCTGGAGGAAAAAAACCGGGGCCCGAGGAACAAAACTAGGGCCCATGGAAATAAACTAGAGCCTGAGACACAAAAGAACAGCCCGAGGAACGAAAGCAGAGCCCGAGAAACAAAACCAGAGCCCGAGGAGCAAAACTAGGGCCCGACAAACAAAAGCAGCCCTCGAGGTAGAAAACCAGAGCCCGAGGAAGAAAACCAGAGCCCGAGGAAGAAAACCAGAGCCCGAGTAAGAAAACCAGGGCCCGAGGAACAAAACCAAAGCCTGAGAAACAAAACCAGAACCCGAGGAACAAAACCAGGGCCCGAGGAACAAAACCAGGGCTCAAGGAAGAAATGAGGGCCCGAGGAACAAAACCGGAGCCCGTGGAAAAAAAACAGAGCCCGAGGAAAAAAAACAGGACCCGAGGAACAAAAGGAGGACCCGAGGAGCAATACCAGAGCTGGAGAAAAAAAATTAGAGCCCGAGGAACAAAACCAGGGCCCGAGGAACAAAACCAAAGCCCGAGGAAAAGAAATAGAGCTCGAGGAAAAAAAACAGGGCCCGAGGAACAAAAGGAGGGCCCGAGGACTAAAACCAGAGCTGGAGGAACAAAACCAGAGCCCGAGGAACAAAACCAGAACCCGAGGAACAAAACCAGAACCCGAGGAATAAAACCAGAGCGGGTGGAACAAAACCAGGGCTCGAGGAACAAACCAGATCTGGAGGAATAAAACCGGGGCCCGAGGAACAAAACCAGAGCTCGAGGAACAAAATCAGAGCCCAAGGAACAAAACCAGAGCCCGAGGAAGAAAACCAGAGGCCGTGGAACAAAACCAGACCGGAGGAAAAAAAGGAGGGCCCGAGGAACAAAACCAGAGCCCGAGGAACAAAACCAGAGCCCGAGGAACAAAACCAGAGCCCGAGGAACAAAACCAGAGCCCGAGGAATAAAAGCAGCCCTCGAGGAACAAAACCAGGGCCCGAGGAAGAAAGCTAGGGCCCAGGAAGGAGAGCAGCCCTCAAGGGAGAAAACCAGAGCCCGAGGAAGAAAACCAGAGCCCGAGGAAGAAAACCAGAGCCCGACAAAAAATACTAGGGACGCAGGAACAAAACCAGAGCCCGAGGAAAAAAAGGAGAGCCCGAGGAAAAAAACTAGACCCCGTGGAACTAAACCAGATCCCGAGGAACAAAACTAGAGCCTGATGAACAAAACCAGAGCCCGAGGAATAAAACTAGGCCCCGAGGAACAAAAGCAGAGCCCGAGGAAGAAAATCAGAGCCCGAGGAAGAAAACCAGAGCCCGAGGAACAAAACCAGAACCCATGGAACTAAACCGCAGCCCGAGACACAAAAGCAGAGCCAGAGGAACAAAACTAGAGCTGGAGGAAAAAAAACAGAGCCCGAGGAACAAAACCAGAGCCCGAGGAACTAAACCAGAGTTCGAGGAAGAAAACCAGGGCCCGAGGAACAAAACCAGAGCTTGAGGAACAAACGAGGGCCCTAGGAACAAAACCAGAGCCCGTGGAAAAAAAACAGAGCCCGAGGAAAAAAAACAGGGCCCGAGGAACAAAAGGAGGGCCCGAGGAGCAAAACCAGAGCTGGAGGAACAAAACCAGAGACCGAGGAAGAAACCCAGAGCTCAAGGGACAAAAGCAGAGCCCTAGGAACAAAACCAGACCTTGAGGAACAAAACTAGACTCCGACGAAGAAAACTTATCCCGAGGAAGTAAATCAGAGCTCGAGGAACAAAACCAGAGCCTGAGGAAAAAAAAATAGAGCCTGTGGAACAAAACCAGATCCCGAGGAAAACAAAAAAACAGGGCCCGGGGAATAAAACCAGGGCCCGAGGAACAAACCAGACCTGGAGGAATAAAACCAGGGCCCGAGGAATAAAACCAGAGCTCGAGGAACAAAATCAGAGCCCAAGGAACAAAACCAGAACCCGAGGAACAAAAGGAGAGCCCAAGGAGAAAAACCAGACCCCGTGGAACTAAACCAGAGCCCGACGAACAAAACCAGAGCCTGAGGAAAAAAGACAGAGCCCTCGGAACAAAACCAGATCCCGAGGAAAAAAAAACAGAGCCCGAGGAAAAAAAACAGAGCCCGAGGGAAAAAACCAGTGCCTGAGGAACAAAACCACTGCCTGAAGAACAAAAGGAGGGCCCGAGGAAAAAAACCCGATCCCGAGGAACAAAACCAGTGTCCGAGGAACAAAACCAGGGCCTAAGGAACAAAACCAGAGCCCAAGGAACAAAACCAGAGGCCGTGGAACAAAACCAGACCGGAGGAAAAAAAGGAGGGCCCGAGGAACAAAACCAGAGCCCGAGGAACAAAACCAGAGCCGCAGGAAAAAACCGAGAGCCGGAGGAACAAAACCAGGGGCCGAGGAGAAAAACCATAGACGGAGGAAAAAACCGAGAGCCGGACGAACAAAACCAGGGCCCGAGGAACAAAACCACAGCCCGAGGAACAAAACCAGAGCCCGAGGAACAAAACAAGCACAAGAGGAACAAAACCAGAGCCCGAGGAACAAAACCAGAGCCCGAAGAACAAAACCAGACCTTGAGGAACAAATCAGAGCCCGAGGAAGAATACCTTATCCCGAGGAAGAAAATCAGATCCCAAGGAACAAAACCAGAGCCCGAGAAACAAAACCAGCCCTCAAGGAAGGAAAGGAGAGCCCGAGGAAGAAAACGAGAGCTCGAGGAAAAAAAGCAGAACCGGAGGAACAAAACCAGAGCTTGAGGAACAAAACCAGAGACCGGGGAACAAAACCAGAGCCCAAGGAACAAAACCGGAGCCCGAGGAATAAAAGGAGGGCCTGAGGAACAAAACCAGAGCCTGAGGAACAAAACCAGGGCCCGAGGAAAAAAAACAGAGCTCGAGGACCAAACGAGGGCCCTAGGAACAAAACCAGAGCCCGAGGAAAAAAACTAGAGATCGCAGAAAAAAAACAGGGCCCGAGGAACAAAAGGAGGGCCCGAGGACTAAAACCAGAGCTGGAGGAACAAAACCAGAGCCCGAGGAACAAAACCAGAACCCGAGGAACAAAACCAGAACCCGAGGAATAAAACCAGAGCGGGTGGAACAAAACCAGGGCTCGAGGAACAAACCAGATCTGGAGGAATAAAACCGGGGCCCGAGGAACAAAACCAGAGCTCGAGGAACAAAATCAGAGCCCAAGGAACAAAACCAGAGCCCGAGGAAGAAAACCAGAGGCCGTGGAACAAAACCAGACCGGAGGAAAAAAAGGAGGGCCCGAGGAAAAAAACCAGAGCCCGAGGAACAAAACCAGAGCCCGAGGGAAAAAACCAGAGCCCGAGGAACAAAACCCGACCTTGAGGAACAAAACCAGAGCCCAAGGAAGAAAACCTTATCCCGAGGAAGAAAACCAGAGCCCGAGGAACAAAACCAGCCCTCAAGGAAGAAAAGCAGAGCCCGAGGAAGAAAATGAGAGCCTGAGGAATAAAAGCAGAGCTAGAGGAACAAAACCAGAGCTGGAGGAAAAAAAAACAGAGCCCGAGGAAGAAACGCAGCCCTCGAGGAACAAAAGCAGGGCCCGAGGGAAAAAAAGAGAGCCCGAAGAAGAAAACCAGAGCAGAAGGAAAAAAAGGAGGGCCCGAGGAACAAATCCAGAGCCCATGGAACAAAACTAGAGCCCGAGGAACAAAACCAGAGCCCGTGGAACAAAACCAGAGCCCGAGGAACAAAAGGAGGGCCCGAAGAGCCAAACCAGACCTGGAGGAAAAAAACCGGGGCCCGAGGAAGAAAACTAGGGCCCATGGAAATAAACTAGAGCCTGAGACACAAAAGAACAGCCCGAGGAACGAAAGCAGAGCCCGAGAAACAAAACCAGAGCCCGAGGAGCAAAACTAGGTCCCGACAAACAAAAGCAGCCCTCGAGGTAGAAAACCAGAGCCCGAGGAAGAAAACCAGAGCCCGAGGAAGAAAACCAGAGCCCGAGTAAGAAAACCAGGGCCCGAGGAACAAAACCAAAGCCTGAGAAACAAAACCAGAACCCGAGGAACAAAACCAGGGCCCGAGGAACAAAACCAGGGCTCAAGGAAGAAATGAGGGCGCGAGGAACAAAACCGGAGCCCGTGGAAAAAAAAACAGAGCCTGAGGAAAAAAAACAGGACCCGAGGAACAAAAGGAGGGCCCGAGGAACAATACCAGAGCTGGAGAAAAAAAATTAGAGCCCGAGGAACAAAACCAGGGCCCGAGGAACAAAACCAGAGCCCGAGGAAAAGAAATAGAGCTCGAGGAAAAAAAACAGGGCCCGAGGAACAAAAGGAGGGCCCGAGGAACAAAACCAGAGCCTGAGAAACCAAACCAGAGCCCGAGGAACAAAACCAGAGCCTGAAGAACAAAACGAGGGCCCGAGGAAAAAAAGCAGAGTCCGAGCAACAAAACCAGAGCTGGAGGAACAAAACAAGGTCCCATGGAACTAAACTAGAGCCCACGGAACAAAACCAGAGTCCGAAGAAGAAAACCAGGGCCCGAGGAACGAAACCAGAGCTGAAGGATCAAAACCAGCCCTCAAGGAGCAATACCAGAGCCCCAGGAACAAAACCAGAGCCCGAGGAACAATAGCAGGGCCCGAGGAAAAAACCAGAGCCCGAGGAACTAATGCAGAGGTTGAGGAAGAAAACCAGAGCCCGAGGAAGAAAACCAAAGCCCATGGAACGAAACTGGAGCCCGAGACACAAAAGCAGAGCCAGAGGAACAAAACCAGAGCTGGAGGAACAAAACCAGAGACCGAGGAAGAAAACCAGATCCCGAGGAACAAAACCAGAGCCTGAGGAACAAAACCAGAGTCCGAGGAACAAAACCGGGGCCCGAGGAACAAAACCAGATCTCGAGGAACAAACGAGGGCCCGAGGAACAAAACCAGAGCTCGAGGAACAAAACCAGAGCCCGAGGAAAAAAAACAGGGCCCCGGGAACAAAAGTTACAAGTTCTCTTTCTACGTCTGTTTTTACCCTAAGCTGGTATCTGTGCTCCGGGTTTTGGTTCTGTATTCCTAAGGTTTACGGAGGACAGAGAATCAGGTGTATTGATTAAAATTACAGCTATTCCAATGCAGTGCTGACTAGAGGATTATTGCTGTCATTTATGTATTCATACAGTCCAGTTCTATATCAGCTACATTAGCATTGTTTGAACGGTCATGTTTTCCAGCCGCCTTAAAGATAGGTCTCTCCACCACAATTAGTAGGTATTATTAGCTTGTGGTTTTGCCATGTCTTTCTAATGTTGGTTCTCAATAAATCAAGTAGACGGATGAGTTACACTGTGTCTCGAACAAAGAGTACAGCAGCCTCCCGGTACCCGCGAGGCATCTGCAAGCAAAAAACCCTGAATTTATGTGGCTCTGCATCTCAACTTTGGGCGTATTCCTGCAGTAGTTGTTGCAGTGTTTTCAGGCACCCTCTAGTAATTCTGGACACCGCAGCACTGTGCTTATAAACGTGGCCTTGTTTTGGGGGTTAATTTAAACATGTCTGCTTAGCGCTGTCTTGTCAGTGCATCCTCTGTTTCGGGCACCCTCTCCTGGTTTTGTAATGCTGCCCTAAAATGAGAGGATAGATGCTGCTAGCATCAAAGGTCAAATACATACCTGTATGTATAAGGGGATAAGGAAGGAACGGCACTGCTGTTCTAGCGCTGAAAATTAACCAGGCAGATTAGCTTTCTAGTCTTTCAGCTGTGAACATTGCAGAAACAACTGGTAGAGTGGTGAATGTTTGGGAATAATGAATGTATGCTGTAATGGTGGAGAGGCCTTCAAAAATGCGTTACTCTCCTTTTAGTACGCTCTTGAAGGTAAATGTATGAAGAATCCATGCTGTGGTAATCTAAAGGATGTCCTTGTCCTTCCTCAACTTCAGGAGGTACGTGGCTGTCGTTGCGAGCCTGGTGGTGTTCTAGCAGTGGCAGGGAGCGTGCGCCTTTCTATTTGTACACCAATTGCACAGCAGCCTTTGAATTGCCTCTGCTCATGGGACACTTTGGATGATGTGTGAATTGTTTGTTAACGACATCAATGGTTGCATGGCTGATTCATGATGAGTAGCGTGCAGATACAGATCAATGAGTATGTGGAATCTCAGCAAGTTTTCAAATTTAATAAATATTTCCTAAAATATCGTAGCATTTTCAAGATTATCTTGAAGCAAATTCTGGCAACCAAGACCTTTTTTTTTTGTCACAGGTCTCCTAAATCGCACAAAGGCCTAGGACCTGCTTTCAGGTGACATTTCTACTACTGTTTTTAGTCCATATAGCATATGTAACACATTTAGTGGTTTGGCACTTTCATGGCTAAGATATCTGAACACAGTGCTTGGGCTTCCACAGAGAAACACTGTTCTAAAGACGATGCTGCTGGCATTGTTGTTATTTGTCAGATGACTGATTTTTTTCACTTAAGTAAAGGTGCACTTGGAAGTGTCTAGACTATCACTGTTCTTTCTTAGAAACTAAAGGACTCCATCTGGTACCTATTTGTAATACTAGCGATACACAGATTGGCTAAAGTTACCTTCGTATTTTGATGGTTGATTATTTATGAACACAAAACTGTAGTAGAGACTTCCTGGTTTTGATACTTATGTAGCAGAGACAAACTATCTGAGGACTTCCCCTTGCACGGTCGTGTTCTATATCTGTAAGCCTTAGAGTAATTTGTGACAAAGTAGAAATGGGATTCTGGGCGGTTTTTTTAGTTGCACTGAATGTACCAAGAGACAACGGTTTATGTATATGAATAAATTTCCACATTCACTAGACTATCAGAACATAAAGTTTTGATGTTCAGGTTTTATAATCTGTTTTCAGTGCTTTATGTTTTTGGTACAAGTGCTGTATTTGAAGTTCTGATCACCTTTATTTCTTCTTCTAGAAGTCAAACTGAGCCAGTAAGTGGAACATCAAAAGCAGTATGTAAAAACACAATCTCACACTTTTGCTGCACGCTGCACTTAAGGTAGCCTTGGATTAATTTTCCAAACATTAACTTAATAGCTTTTCCAGTAAAACATAGTATATGTTGTAAATACAATGTATTTGATTCAGCATAGTAGAAACGGAGTAATGCCATCATTTGCACAGTTCTATCTAATGTGAATATTGGTGTTTGTGCCTAGTAATGCATTGTATTTCTTACTGGATATGCTAGACTATTTCCTGAATGACTTTGTGTTGTACAGATAATGTACAATCGTTTTTAGATCACGTAGGTTCAAGGTTTGCACAACTGAACATGTTTTTTGAAAATGTTATCAAAAACCACTGAGAAACCATTATTGTTAAACTTGGTACTGTTTCTTACTTTTGACTTGGGGGTTCAAACAAATACCAAAACCAACATGTCCCACACGTTTTGAGGACAGTTCTGTGCAGCTAAATGCTTCCTTTTCATGTCCTTAAAGACTTGGGTATTTGTTCCTGAAACTGTATAATTGAAGTGATATTGTTTGGGCCCCTCTGAGTGCATAACTGTCTTTCATAGATTGCTGTGAATTTAAATATCGTTGCTACACAAAGTGGTATTCTAAAGTTCTACATTTGACCTTTCCGCTTTATCAGATGAAGCAGTTTAGTTTAATAGTTTGTCTGCAAATGAAAATACGTAAAATCCAGTGTACAAATTCTGGCACAAGGTTAGAGCCTGGTGCATTTGTAAAGGGTAAAATCCCTGTCATTTTTCTTAACCTCCGCCTGCAGTACGTTTTTGGATCTGGGTGACTTCAGGGCTGGATGCTGCTTTAATTTCCCAAAGGCTAAGCTTTTCTTTAGGATACTGCCACTTTGAATTTACATTTGGAAAAGGGGCAGCGTTTTTCTTCAGGTTTGAAGACACTGTCGTTCTGCTGCTAAAACAGAAATAAGTAACACAAGGAAATACTTGGCTGATTAGTTTACAAACCACACTGAAAAGAAGTTTCCTGTAGTGATGCTTCCTTTTCAAATAAATATTTTTTAAAAATCCTTTTTAGCTGAAAATTGATAGCTTCCTTACCCCTTCGACTTTTAAGCAGCTGTGAGCATTTGACAAGGGTCCCTCTCTGAGATATTCTGGAGCAATAAGTTGATCTCCAGCGGGTTTGGTTAGTTTAGCTTCTTCTCCTTAACCACATAGGCACTCTTAAGCTGTCACAGGTTTGGACTTTGTTTTGAACAAATACCAGCTACACTAGGTTGGAAATGGCTCTTTCAGCGACACTCGGAGGATATAGTGCAGACTGTCAGACTACAGTAGAGGTTAACTATTGCTCTGTTTTTAATTGTAGAACTTGAATATGAGTTTAATTTTTTGTGAACAGATTGATGACTCTTCTGCATCTATTTCTCTGGCCCAGCTGACTAAGGTACATATATATTCCTAAAAAAAAGTGTTTGCTTTGTATTTTTAAATCTTATACTGTGATCTATAGCTGGAGAACTGTTGTCATGTGAACAAACCTTTAATTTAATTTTTAATAATTTAAAGTATTTCTTTTAACTTTAAAATGTGTGTATATTTTGATACTATCCTGGTAAAGAGTAGTTGCCAGTTTGGGAAGATAGAAGGGGGAGGACCTTATCAGCCGCAACGTAATGTTGCAGTATTACTCATCTTCAAGACACAAAGAAGAAGCACTTCAGAAGCTGTTTACCGTTTTTCATACTTTTAGTTCATTTTGCATTGGAAACTAACACAATTTTCACAGAAGAATTTAATTGGCTGTAAGTGACGGACATTTCAGGGGGGTTTGCAAGAGCCAAAATAGAAGCGTTTCTGGAACACGGACAACTGCATGGCTATTTTTGAATTTCTAGGCGCTACAGTTATAGATCCATGCTTTGAATGCTGCACAATTTCATACACTGTAGTATATATACAGTGGACAACACAATCTAATTTGTTTGATCGCAGACTGTGTAAATTGTGTAAATGCACCTAATTGTTTACAGGAAAATACTGATGCGTATGGGTGGCATATTAGCAAACGTGACCTTCTGAAACTGTTGTAATGCCATGTTTTGCTATGGAACTGCTTGCATTTTTTGCTCAACAACATGTAACTTTGGCTGGGAAAGCACTAGGGATTGCACTTTGTGAAAAGGCGTAGTGCTAGCCAATTAAATTACTAGTCTTTAAAGTTACAAAGATTAGAGAAGGCAGGGCCTAATGCAGAGGAGTTAGTCCTTTCTTCTGAAAATAAAGGCTGGAGTTCCTTTCCCAGAAAGAAAAATCTCTTCCCACTGGTAACTTCTTCCCTCTCTCACTGCAGAAATTAAATTGTGGACATTTGGTAAGAAAAAAAAAATAGTTTGGAAGGTAGCCACCAGGAGAAATTGGTCTCTGTTAGCGCTGTCCCTAAACATGTCCTTGGTTCTGTAAACTCAGGTGAAGTTTTACTCTAAAATGTGAAAAACTGTCCAAGTGGTGTACACATTTAAGCTTTTGAGAAAATGTAAGTATTTCAGAAAAATAGAGGAACATAGGATAAAGCAGCTCCAAACGGTTCCTTACTCTAACCTCCTCAGTGCAGACTGGCTTAGCATGGAGGCAATGTGTTGTAAAAAGTTTTCTGTTTTATTATGCATTAAATGCCATCTTGAATTTTGGTCTATTCCTAGTAATGTCTTGTGGGTTTTGGATGTGTTTTGTAAACGGCTTGGGTTCAAACAAATTAGTCAAGTATCTGTAAAGTCTTCTGTAAATGTTAATGGAAATGACTTCATAGATGTCGATCTGGATTATGTTACAGTTGAGAAAAAGCTGTGTATATGAAACAGCCCTTTAACAAAATGCTGAAACAAGTTGGTTGCTTTTGTGAATGAATGCATCTAAAACCAAAACCATGAGTGGTTGATCTGAATGATAGGTGCTTGAGGGTCCAAATCATTTACAGTCACTCCCTTAGACCCTGCTTGTATCTGTACTAGTGTGTAATAAAAACATTTGAACAAATACTACTTTAAAAAAATCAGCTGGCTTCAATAATTTGAAGATCCAGTTCTGCATAACATTTATATTACAATTTGTATGTTAAAAGGACACGGTCAACTGGAAAAAAACTGCAGGTTTTGCTTATTGTAGTTAACTTGCTTCCTATGAAGAAGTTAGTGGGGGGGAACATGAAGAGCCTAAGGTTTTGAGTGGCCAGGAATGCTCTTTTCAAGTAGGTTAACAGGCACATAAACATCCTGTGATGATGTAAGGACTCCCCAGAACATCTTTTGGACAACTCTGTTTCATATAAGCAGCTGTTTTCATGCAACCTCAGCTGGCGTTGTGCTGCTCTTTACAGGGTTGGGTGAGTGGTGTTCTCTTTGGCAGTGTGGGCTTAAATGTGTTTCTAATGTATGTGTCAAATAATTACCTGTTAAACAGAGTGCCAATCTGGCTGAAGCCAATGCTTCCGAAGAAGATAAAATAAAAGCTATGATGCTACAGTCTTGCCAGGAATATGATCCAATCAAGTAAGTGTTGATAATGTCAAATCTGTTCTTTGAAGATTATGGAAAGATTGTAGAGAAGTTTGTTTTAACGAGAGAGACACGTGCATACCTTTTTCTTCTTTGCCCCAAACCCTTTTAGTTACATGCAGAAACCCTGGGGTCCACCTCCACCATCATCTGCTTGCTTTCGTTGCGGAAAACCTGGCGACTGTATAAAGAACTGCCCAACAAATGGGGTAAGACTGTGGGGGACTTCTGGTGTTCCTTAGCTTTTCAGTTTTTTACCTTGGCAGTTACGTAACAAATCCATGAATACTCATATTAAGAATTGTTTCTCTTGGGGTGAAAGACAGAGGTTCATATGGCAATGTTGCAAAGCCCTTCAAAATCCAAGGGAAACCTGGCATTATAAATGTAAACTTTTCTTTTTTCTAGGTCATAGACATTAAGTATGTCCACAGATCTTGCTCTGTGCACTTTCATGCATATTTTTATATATTTCAATATTACTGGAAATGTTTCTGGTTTTAACTCTGTTTAATGACAGTTCACAGTTTTTAGTATTTCATGTAAAACCAAGATGTTTCTGTTGACCCCATCTATTGAATATTTGTGCTCTGAATTGCGCTTTGGAGGAGGAGCGGGTTTGTATCTCTTTTCTGAGGGGATGGTGAGCTAAGGGATATTTCACCCTTAAAGAACCTGAACTTAAGCCAAAGAATGGAATGAGTTCAAAACACTGCTCAAGCCTTTGGAACATCCTGGCTATATTCATTTAGGAAAATAAGTATTTTAGTCGAGCAACCCTTATGCTGGGTAAAAGGAGAGGATTAAAGGCCTCTGCTGCTTAAAATAATCATTGAAATGTCATTTTAAGTGTGGGTCTTAAAAGGAGATATGTCTGCATTTCTTTTCTTAACAGGACAAAAATGTTGAGCCTGTTCCCAGAATTAAAGAGCACAGGAATTCCAAGGAGTTTCATGATGGAGGTGAAAGACCCCAATACAAAGGGTGCTATGCTGACAAACACTGGAAAATACGCAATACCAACTATTAATGCGTAAGTATGGAATTAATTGGACTGGCCAAAAAGTGAGCGAGAGAAACCATGCGTGCATGTCTGAGTGGCTATGCAACCAAGTTGGCCAGCATCTGTAATTACGGGGCAGGAAGCACTGTCATTGTGCTTAACCATAGAATCTGGGATACTTTTGAATATTAAAATAGGGTGGTCCTGCTGTTCGTGCCCCTGGAAGTTGGTTAAACGTGTGGTATGCTAAGAATCTGTATTTCTGCAAAACATTTCAGTAGTGTTTGCAGTGGAGTCGTTCTCTCTGAAAGCTCGTTTTGCTTTTGGTTTATGTTTCAAAGGCTTCTTGCAAAATTTAACAAGTAGCTGTTGGACTGAGATTTCTGCCCCCTCTGACTTTTATCAAATCCCATGTGTGAAACAGACTGAAGTTTTCCTGTTGCTATAAACTAAGAAAATACTGCTGTGTGCTGACAGGAGTGGCTGTTTTAAAATGCACTTGGTAGCACTTCTGTGTTTCTGTCATGGATCTCGTTTTGTAGGAAATAGACTTCTTCCATTTATAAAATGTAGTTACTCGGAGACGAACTTTACCCTGAGCCTGCAATTTACATTTACCCTCTGGCAAAGGAGAGGTGGGATTCATTTCTCTCATAGAAAATGATATAGCCAACTCTGGTGACTTACTGTGGTCTGCAACAAACGGATAGTTAGGCATTTAATCCACATTCTTCTCCACGGGAGAGTTGGTTAAAACCTTCAGAACTCAAGCCTACTAATGGTTTTTTGAGATGTCTATCAGGTTCCCGTACAAAGACAACCAGCATTACCAAGTCTTCTGGGCCCCCAAGGACAAGCAATACCCACAACTGGTAAGTAACTGTAACTTCAGAATTTCTTTAAAAAAATTACCTTCAGAGGAACTGAATGGGATTTCTTTCTTTTTCCTCTCCCCACTCCAAAAGGTCATCCAATGAGAGCCAGTCCAGTTCGCTCAGCAGGTGGCAGACCAGGCTGGGAAGTGTAAGTATTCTACAGAAATTCAGTAGATGACTCCTTGTCACCTGTTAAAAGAGGCTGTATAACGCATAACTTATACAACAGCTGATTTATAATGAAGCAAGTATGCACAGATAGTTGTGGAGAATCCAAGTGGTAATTAATTTTTAAATGGCTTCATTTGAATTGGCTTTTACAAAGGGCATCTGTGCTTCCACTAAGGTTATTTAAAATAAAACTCCGGTACATGACTGAAAACAGGACTCTGAGAAATGAACGCTTTTTGAGGAAACCATAATTGCCTATAAAAATTAAAGATAATTAAAGGATCAGATGGAAAGCCACCTTTTCCATTACTGGCTGAATAGGGCTGAAGAAATTGATTTCCCAATAGGAATCAGCCTCCAACATTCTTTTTTTAACAAGTTAGTTGATACTGCATGAGCAAATGGTTGGAAAAGTCAACACTATTCTTTTATGACAATTTTGAATTTCTTCAATTTAGTCATCTCACATAGCCAAGACGCTTTCTCTCAGTTGGAGAGAGAGGAGTCTGTTTTACCTATTACTGCAGTGTCAAGCTAGTCCTTCCTTTGGCTATATGTTTGTTATAGACAGATTGTAAGAGTGCATTGTGTTTATAAAATCTTAAAGGTAAATCAAAAGAAAAACCAGGATCTGATATCTCCAATTCAGTCAGCAAGAAAACAACAATTCAGGGACAGGACCAGGCCAAATACCTCATGATGAGGCAACAACATAGGAAGCGTATGTGGAAGAAGTTAAAAGAAGTTCCAGAGAAGATTAGTTAATATCTGTGCAGTACTTGGAAGATCAGAAGTGTGATGTATTAAGTGTATCAAGGAGTGGCAGAGGAGCAGTGGGCACTTGGCCCACGGGAGATGGGAGTCTCTTTCAAGTGTGGGCAGCCTCCATCCACAGGTGCAAAGCTGAGTATAAGGAGAGAAGACTGAATGAACTGTTGGGGGTGAGGATGTGGAAGGCAAGTATGAGGATCAGGAAATGAGCGTAGTCTCTAATGAACAGAAAGCAGGGAGAAAAATGCTTAAGTTGGCAGGATGCCATTGGCCTCCCTTATCTAGGGAGGAGTTTTACAGAGAACAGCGGAGACTTAAAGAGGAGGAAGTATTTGGCTCAATGAAGTTGCCTTGTTTTTCACGTTTGTATTTCAACAGCATATCGGACTGCAGTTACACTAAAGTGCATCTGACATAAGGAAAAATGACAGTGTTTTTTCCAATAGAATTTTTCGTTGCAGATAGTAAGCATGCATAACTAAAACAAGACAAATGGAATTGAAAAATGTTATCAAATTCCTCAATTTGCAGTAGCATTATGTCAGCAGCTGAAAGAAGCTTTGACATAAGCGTATGGAGAGGAGAAAAAACCCAAACCAAATTTGGGAGGAAAAAAATTGGGGAGAATGACTGTTTTGAATTAACTTCATTTCTTTTTCTGTGTGTTGTGGTTTTTTCCAGGTCCAAGTCTCCTTATAGTTCACCTTATATATTCACCTTACTCTACAAGTTCGTCTACCTGCTCCACATCAAGACCAGGTTCTTCCCGCACTCGCTCCTACTCTCGCTCATTTAGTCCTTCCCATTCTCGTTCCTACTCGCGATTGCTGCCGTATCCAAGAAGAGGCAAAGGGAAGAGGCGTAACTATCGTTCTAGGTCAAGGTCACACGGTTATCAGCGTTCAAGGTCAAGGTCACCCCCATACAGAAGATGCCATTCACGGTCAAGGTCTCCAGTATTTAGAGGCCAGTCTCCCACTAAACAGACTATACCTCAAGGGGAAGGAGGAAGGGAGTATTTTAACAGATACAGAGAAGTTCCACCATATGATCTGAAAGCTTACTATGGCAGATCTCTTGACTTTAGAGATCCATTTGAAAAGGCAAGGTACCGGGAATGGGAAAGGAACTACAGAGAATGGCATGGAAAGTTTTACAAGGGCTATGCTGTTGGCGCTCAACCTCACCCTCCAGTAAACAGAGAGAACTTTTCTCCAGGTAGGTTTGGTCCACCTGGGACCAGACAAGAGAATTCACCATATGCTCGGGGACGTAGGGAGGATTATCCTGCTTGGCAGAGCCACCAAAATCACAATATAGCTGGAAATTACCCTGAAAAACCTTCTGAAAGAGAGAGCCATGGCATCAAGGATCCTACCAAATCAAAAGAGAAGGAGGTGAAAAATCCACTAGGAGATGGCCAAGGAAATAAGCATAAAAAGAGAAGAAAAAGGGATGAGGATGAAGGATTTCCCAATACTGAGTTGTTAGCAGGTGCGAGAAAACCAAGAGAGCCAGTTCCAGCAGAAGACGTTAAAATGGACTCCCTGTTCATGGCCCAAGCAGAGATGATGCCACCCCTGTGAGAGATGAGCCTATGGAAGCAGATTCTATTGCTTTCAAACCGATGTCTGAAAAGGAGAAAAAAGAGAAGGATAAGCCAAAAGCAAAAATTGACAAGACAAAGCGGAAAGTAGAAGTGGCTGTTCCTCCTAAGACAGACAATATAATAAAACTAGCTAAAGCTTCCTCGAATGGAAATCTCCTCGAACGGAAGAGAGAAAGCAAGAAGAGAGAAGGGAAGAGAGAAAGCAAGGATTTAAAGAACCTGACTTGCTGCCCTGATATTGCTCATTTACATCAGTTATAGTGTTTGTGATTAAGTTTAGGGTTAGGGTTAGGGTTAGGGCTCAGTGTTACGGTGAGGGTTAGGTTTAGGGTTAGGGTTAACATTAGGGTTAGGGCTTATCATTAGGGTTATGGTTAGGGGCGGGGTTAGGTTTAAGGTTAGGGTTAGGGTTAGGTTTAGGGTTAGGCTTAGGGTTATCGTTAGGGTTAGGGATAGGGTTGCGGTTAGGATTATGGTTTGGGTTTAGGGTTAGGGATCGGGTTAGGGTTTCATTTTAGGGTTAGGTTTAGGGTTAGGGTTAGAGCTTAGGGTTACGGTTAGGGTTAGGGTTAGTTTTAGGGTTAGGGTTAGGGTTTGGTTTAGGGTTTAGGGTTAGGGTTTAGGGTTAGGGTTAGAGTAAGGGCTGGGGTTCGGGCTGGGGTTCAGGGTTAGGGTTAGAGTTCGGGATATGGGTTAGGGTTAGGGTTAGAATTAGGGTTAGGGCTTATCATTAGGGTTATGGTTAGGGGTTGGGGTTAGGTTAAACATCCTGTGATGATGTAAGGACTCCCCAGAACATCTTTTGGACAACTCTGTTTCATATAAGCAGCTGTTTTCATGCAACCTCAGCTGGCGTTGTGCTGCTCTTTACAGGGTTGGGTGAGTGGTGTTCTCTTTGGCAGTGTGGGCTTAAATGTGTTTCTAATGTATGTGTCAAATAATTACCTGTTAAACAGAGTGCCAATCTGGCTGAAGCCAATGCTTCCGAAGAAGATAAAATAAAAGCTATGATGCTACAGTCTTGCCAGGAATATGATCCAATCAAGTAAGTGTTGATAATGTCAAATCTGTTCTTTGAAGATTATGGAAAGATTGTAGAGAAGTTTGTTTTAACGAGAGAGACACGTGCATACCTTTTTCTTCTTTGCCCCAAACCCTTTTAGTTACATGCAGAAACCCTGGGGTCCACCTCCACCATCATCTGCTTGCTTTCGTTGCGGAAAACCTGGCGACTGTATAAAGAACTGCCCAACAAATGGGGTAAGACTGTGGGGGACTTCTGGTGTTCCTTAGCTTTTCAGTTTTTTACCTTGGCAGTTACGTAACAAATCCATGAATACTCATATTAAGAATTGTTTCTCTTGGGGTGAAAGACAGAGGTTCATATGGCAATGTTGCAAAGCCCTTCAAAATCCAAGGGAAACCTGGCATTATAAATGTAAACTTTTCTTTTTTCTAGGTCATAGACATTAAGTATGTCCACAGATCTTGCTCTGTGCACTTTCATGCATATTTTTATATATTTCAATATTACTGGAAATGTTTCTGGTTTTAACTCTGTTTAATGACAGTTCACAGTTTTTAGTATTTCATGTAAAACCAAGATGTTTCTGTTGACCCCATCTATTGAATATTTGTGCTCTGAATTGCGCTTTGGAGGAGGAGCGGGTTTGTATCTCTTTTCTGAGTGGATGGTGAGCTAAGGGATATTTCACCCTTAAAGAACCTGAACTTAAGCCAAAGAATGGAATGAGTTCAAAACACTGCTCAAGCCTTTGGAACATCCTGGCTATATTCATTTAGGAAAATAAGTATTTTAGTCGAGCAACCCTTATGCTGGGTAAAAGGAGAGGATTAAAGGCCTCTGCTGCTTAAAATAATCATTGAAATGTCATTTTAAGTGTGGGTCTTAAAAGGAGATATGTCTGCATTTCTTTTCTTAACAGGACAAAAATGTTGAGCCTGTTCCCAGAATTAAAGAGCACAGGAATTCCAAGGAGTTTCATGATGGAGGTGAAAGACCCCAATACAAAGGGTGCTATGCTGACAAACACTGGAAAATACGCAATACCAACTATTAATGCGTAAGTATGGAATTAATTGGACTGGCCAAAAAGTGAGCGAGAGAAACCATGCGTGCATGTCTGAGTGGCTATGCAACCAAGTTGGCCAGCATCTGTAATTACGGGGCAGGAAGCACTGTCATTGTGCTTAACCATAGAATCTGGGATACTTTTGAATATTAAAATAGGGTGGTCCTGCTGTTCGTGCCCCTGGAAGTTGGTTAAACGTGTGGTATGCTAAGAATCTGTATTTCTGCAAAACATTTCAGTAGTGTTTGCAGTGGAGTCGTTCTCTCTGAAAGCTCGTTTTGCTTTTGGTTTATGTTTCAAAGGCTTCTTGCAAAATTTAACAAGTAGCTGTTGGACTGAGATTTCCGCCCCCTCTGACTTTTATCAAATCCCATGTGTGAAACAGACTGAAGTTTTCCTGTTGCTATAAACTAAGAAAATACTGCTGTGTGCTGACAGGAGTGGCTGTTTTAAAATGCACTTGGTAGCACTTCTGTGTTTCTGTCATGGATCTCGTTTTGTAGGAAATAGACTTCTTCCATTTATAAAATGTAGTTACTCGGAGACGAACTTTACCCTGAGCCTGCAATTTACATTTACCCTCTGGCAAAGGAGAGGTGGGATTCATTTCTCTCATAGAAAATGATATAGCCAACTCTGGTGACTTACTGTGGTCTGCAACAAACGGATAGTTAGGCATTTAATCCACATTCTTCTCCACGGGAGAGTTGGTTAAAACCTTCAGAACTCAAGCCTACTAATGGTTTTTTGAGATGTCTATCAGGTTCCCGTACAAAGACAACCAGCATTACCAAGTCTTCTGGGCCCCCAAGGACAAGCAATACCCACAACTGGTAAGTAACTGTAACTTCAGAATTTCTTTAAAAAAATTACCTTCAGAGGAACTGAATGGGATTTCTTTCTTTTTCCTCTCCCCACTCCAAAAGGTCATCCAATGAGAGCCAGTCCAGTTCGCTCAGCAGGTGGCAGACCAGGCTGGGAAGTGTAAGTATTCTACAGAAATTCAGTAGATGACTCCTTGTCACCTGTTAAAAGAGGCTGTATAACGCATAACTTATACAACAGCTGATTTATAATGAAGCAAGTATGCACAGATAGTTGTGGAGAATCCAAGTGGTAATTAATTTTTAAATGGCTTCATTTGAATTGGCTTTTACAAAGGGCATCTGTGCTTCCACTAAGGTTATTTAAAATAAAACTCCGGTACATGACTGAAAACAGGACTCTGAGAAATGAACGCTTTTTGAGGAAACCATAATTGCCTATAAAAATTAAAGATAATTAAAGGATCAGATGGAAAGCCACCTTTTCCATTACTGGCTGAATAGGGCTGAAGAAATTGATTTCCCAATAGGAATCAGCCTCCAACATTCTTTTTTTAACAAGTTAGTTGATACTGCATGAGCAAATGGTTGGAAAAGTCAACACTATTCTTTTATGACAATTTTGAATTTCTTCAATTTAGTCATCTCACATAGCCAAGACGCTTTCTCTCAGTTGGAGAGAGAGGAGTCTGTTTTACCTATTACTGCAGTGTCAAGCTAGTCCTTCCTTTGGCTATATGTTTGTTATAGACAGATTGTAAGAGTGCATTGTGTTTATAAAATCTTAAAGGTAAATCAAAAGAAAAACCAGGATCTGATATCTCCAATTCAGTCAGCAAGAAAACAACAATTCAGGGACAGGACCAGGCCAAATACCTCATGATGAGGCAACAACATAGGAAGCGTATGTGGAAGAAGTTAAAAGAAGTTCCAGAGAAGATTAGTTAATATCTGTGCAGTACTTGGAAGATCAGAAGTGTGATGTATTAAGTGTATCAAGGAGTGGCAGAGGAGCAGTGGGCACTTGGCCCACGGGAGATGGGAGTCTCTTTCAAGTGTGGGCAGCCTCCATCCACAGGTGCAAAGCTGAGTATAAGGAGAGAAGACTGAATGAACTGTTGGGGGTGAGGATGTGGAAGGCAAGTATGAGGATCAGGAAATGAGCGTAGTCTCTAATGAACAGAAAGCAGGGAGAAAAATGCTTAAGTTGGCAGGATGCCATTGGCCTCCCTTATCTAGGGAGGAGTTTTACAGAGAACAGCGGAGACTTAAAGAGGAGGAAGTATTTGGCTCAATGAAGTTGCCTTGTTTTTCACGTTTGTATTTCAACAGCATATCGGACTGCAGTTACACTAAAGTGCATCTGACATAAGGAAAAATGACAGTGTTTTTTCCAATAGAATTTTTCGTTGCAGATAGTAAGCATGCATAACTAAAACAAGACAAATGGAATTGAAAAATGTTATCAAATTCCTCAATTTGCAGTAGCATTATGTCAGCAGCTGAAAGAAGCTTTGACATAAGCGTATGGAGAGGAGAAAAAACCCAAACCAAATTTGGGAGGAAAAAAATTGGGGAGAATGACTGTTTTGAATTAACTTCATTTCTTTTTCTGTGTGTTGTGGTTTTTTCCAGGTCCAAGTCTCCTTATAGTTCACCTTATATATTCACCTTACTCTACAAGTTCGTCTACCTGCTCCACATCAAGACCAGGTTCTTCCCGCACTCGCTCCTACTCTCGCTCATTTAGTCCTTCCCATTCTCGTTCCTACTCGCGATTGCTGCCGTATCCAAGAAGAGGCAAAGGGAAGAGGCGTAACTATCGTTCTAGGTCAAGGTCACACGGTTATCAGCGTTCAAGGTCAAGGTCACCCCCATACAGAAGATGCCATTCACGGTCAAGGTCTCCAGTATTTAGAGGCCAGTCTCCCACTAAACAGACTATACCTCAAGGGGAAGGAGGAAGGGAGTATTTTAACAGATACAGAGAAGTTCCACCATATGATCTGAAAGCTTACTATGGCAGATCTCTTGACTTTAGAGATCCATTTGAAAAGGCAAGGTACCGGGAATGGGAAAGGAACTACAGAGAATGGCATGGAAAGTTTTACAAGGGCTATGCTGTTGGCGCTCAACCTCACCCTCCAGTAAACAGAGAGAACTTTTCTCCAGGTAGGTTTGGTCCACCTGGGACCAGACAAGAGAATTCACCATATGCTCGGGGACGTAGGGAGGATTATCCTGCTTGGCAGAGCCACCAAAATCACAATATAGCTGGAAATTACCCTGAAAAACCTTCTGAAAGAGAGAGCCATGGCATCAAGGATCCTACCAAATCAAAAGAGAAGGAGGTGAAAAATCCACTAGGAGATGGCCAAGGAAATAAGCATAAAAAGAGAAGAAAAAGGGATGAGGATGAAGGATTTCCCAATACTGAGTTGTTAGCAGGTGCGAGAAAACCAAGAGAGCCAGTTCCAGCAGAAGACGTTAAAATGGACTCCCTGTTCATGGCCCAAGCAGAGATGATGCCACCCCTGTGAGAGATGAGCCTATGGAAGCAGATTCTATTGCTTTCAAACCGATGTCTGAAAAGGAGAAAAAAGAGAAGGATAAGCCAAAAGCAAAAATTGACAAGACAAAGCGGAAAGTAGAAGTGGCTGTTCCTCCTAAGACAGACAATATAATAAAACTAGCTAAAGCTTCCTCGAATGGAAATCTCCTCGAACGGAAGAGAGAAAGCAAGAAGAGAGAAGGGAAGAGAGAAAGCAAGGATTTAAAGAACCTGACTTGCTGCCCTGATATTGCTCATTTACATCAGTTATAGTGTTTGTGATTAAGTTTAGGGTTAGGGTTAGGGTTAGGGCTCAGTGTTACGGTGAGGGTTAGGTTTAGGGTTAGGGTTAACATTAGGGTTAGGGCTTATCATTAGGGTTATGGTTAGGGGCGGGGTTAGGTTTAAGGTTAGGGTTAGGGTTAGGTTTAGGGTTAGGCTTAGGGTTATCGTTAGGGTTAGGGATAGGGTTGCGGTTAGGATTATGGTTTGGGTTTAGGGTTAGGGATCGGGTTAGGGTTTCATTTTAGGGTTAGGTTTAGGGTTAGGGTTAGAGCTTAGGGTTACGGTTAGGGTTAGGGTTAGTTTTAGGGTTAGGGTTAGGGTTTGGTTTAGGGTTTAGGGTTAGGGTTTAGGGTTAGGGTTAGAGTAAGGGCTGGGGTTCGGGCTGGGGTTCAGGGTTAGGGTTAGAGTTCGGGATATGGGTTAGGGTTAGGGTTAGAATTAGGGTTAGGGCTTATCATTAGGGTTATGGTTAGGGGTTGGGGTTAGGTTAAACATCCTGTGATGATGTAAGGACTCCCCAGAACATCTTTTGGACAACTCTGTTTCATATAAGCAGCTGTTTTCATGCAACCTCAGCTGGCGTTGTGCTGCTCTTTACAGGGTTGGGTGAGTGGTGTTCTCTTTGGCAGTGTGGGCTTAAATGTGTTTCTAATGTATGTGTCAAATAATTACCTGTTAAACAGAGTGCCAATCTGGCTGAAGCCAATGCTTCCGAAGAAGATAAAATAAAAGCTATGATGCTACAGTCTTGCCAGGAATATGATCCAATCAAGTAAGTGTTGATAATGTCAAATCTGTTCTTTGAAGATTATGGAAAGATTGTAGAGAAGTTTGTTTTAACGAGAGAGACACGTGCATACCTTTTTCTTCTTTGCCCCAAACCCTTTTAGTTACATGCAGAAACCCTGGGGTCCACCTCCACCATCATCTGCTTGCTTTCGTTGCGGAAAACCTGGCGACTGTATAAAGAACTGCCCAACAAATGGGGTAAGACTGTGGGGGACTTCTGGTGTTCCTTAGCTTTTCAGTTTTTTACCTTGGCAGTTACGTAACAAATCCATGAATACTCATATTAAGAATTGTTTCTCTTGGGGTGAAAGACAGAGGTTCATATGGCAATGTTGCAAAGCCCTTCAAAATCCAAGGGAAACCTGGCATTATAAATGTAAACTTTTCTTTTTTCTAGGTCATAGACATTAAGTATGTCCACAGATCTTGCTCTGTGCACTTTCATGCATATTTTTATATATTTCAATATTACTGGAAATGTTTCTGGTTTTAACTCTGTTTAATGACAGTTCACAGTTTTTAGTATTTCATGTAAAACCAAGATGTTTCTGTTGACCCCATCTATTGAATATTTGTGCTCTGAATTGCGCTTTGGAGGAGGAGCGGGTTTGTATCTCTTTTCTGAGGGGATGGTGAGCTAAGGGATATTTCACCCTTAAAGAACCTGAACTTAAGCCAAAGAATGGAATGAGTTCAAAACACTGCTCAAGCCTTTGGAACATCCTGGCTATATTCATTTAGGAAAATAAGTATTTTAGTCGAGCAACCCTTATGCTGGGTAAAAGGAGAGGATTAAAGGCCTCTGCTGCTTAAAATAATCATTGAAATGTCATTTTAAGTGTGGGTCTTAAAAGGAGATATGTCTGCATTTCTTTTCTTAACAGGACAAAAATGTTGAGCCTGTTCCCAGAATTAAAGAGCACAGGAATTCCAAGGAGTTTCATGATGGAGGTGAAAGACCCCAATACAAAGGGTGCTATGCTGACAAACACTGGAAAATACGCAATACCAACTATTAATGCGTAAGTATGGAATTAATTGGACTGGCCAAAAAGTGAGCGAGAGAAACCATGCGTGCATGTCTGAGTGGCTATGCAACCAAGTTGGCCAGCATCTGTAATTACGGGGCAGGAAGCACTGTCATTGTGCTTAACCATAGAATCTGGGATACTTTTGAATATTAAAATAGGGTGGTCCTGCTGTTCGTGCCCCTGGAAGTTGGTTAAACGTGTGGTATGCTAAGAATCTGTATTTCTGCAAAACATTTCAGTAGTGTTTGCAGTGGAGTCGTTCTCTCTGAAAGCTCGTTTTGCTTTTGGTTTATGTTTCAAAGGCTTCTTGCAAAATTTAACAAGTAGCTGTTGGACTGAGATTTCCGCCCCCTCTGACTTTTATCAAATCCCATGTGTGAAACAGACTGAAGTTTTCCTCTTGCTATAAACTAAGAAAATACTGCTGTGTGCTGACAGGAGTGGCTGTTTTAAAATGCACTTGGTAGCACTTCTGTGTTTCTGTCATGGATCTCGTTTTGTAGGAAATAGACTTCTTCCATTTATAAAATGTAGTTACTCGGAGACGAACTTTACCCTGAGCCTGCAATTTACATTTACCCTCTGGCAAAGGAGAGGTGGGATTCATTTCTCTCATAGAAAATGATATAGCCAACTCTGGTGACTTACTGTGGTCTGCAACAAACGGATAGTTAGGCATTTAATCCACATTCTTCTCCACGGGAGAGTTGGTTAAAACCTTCAGAACTCAAGCCTACTAATGGTTTTTTGAGATGTCTATCAGGTTCCCGTACAAAGACAACCAGCATTACCAAGTCTTCTGGGCCCCCAAGGACAAGCAATACCCACAACTGGTAAGTAACTGTAACTTCAGAATTTCTTTAAAAAAATTACCTTCAGAGGAACTGAATGGGATTTCTTTCTTTTTCCTCTCCCCACTCCAGAAGGTCATCCAATGAGAGCCAGTCCAGTTCGCTCAGCAGGTGGCAGACCAGGCTGGGAAGTGTAAGTATTCTACAGAAATTCAGTAGATGACTCCTTGTCACCTGTTAAAAGAGGCTGTATAACGCATAACTTATACAACAGCTGATTTATAATGAAGCAAGTATGCACAGATAGTTGTGGAGAATCCAAGTGGTAATTAATTTTTAAATGGCTTCATTTGAATTGGCTTTTACAAAGGGCATCTGTGCTTCCACTAAGGTTATTTAAAATAAAACTCCGGTACATGACTGAAAACAGGACTCTGAGAAATGAACGCTTTTTGAGGAAACCATAATTGCCTATAAAAATTAAAGATAATTAAAGGATCAGATGGAAAGCCACCTTTTCCATTACTGGCTGAATAGGGCTGAAGAAATTGATTTCCCAATAGGAATCAGCCTCCAACATTCTTTTTTTAACAAGTTAGTTGATACTGCATGAGCAAATGGTTGGAAAAGTCAACACTATTCTTTTATGACAATTTTGAATTTCTTCAATTTAGTCATCTCACATAGCCAAGACGCTTTCTCTCAGTTGGAGAGAGAGGAGTCTGTTTTACCTATTACTGCAGTGTCAAGCTAGTCCTTCCTTTGGCTATATGTTTGTTATAGACAGATTGTAAGAGTGCATTGTGTTTATAAAATCTTAAAGGTAAATCAAAAGAAAAACCAGGATCTGATATCTCCAATTCAGTCAGCAAGAAAACAACAATTCAGGGACAGGACCAGGCCAAATACCTCATGATGAGGCAACAACATAGGAAGCGTATGTGGAAGAAGTTAAAAGAAGTTCCAGAGAAGATTAGTTAATATCTGTGCAGTACTTGGAAGATCAGAAGTGTGATGTATTAAGTGTATCAAGGAGTGGCAGAGGAGCAGTGGGCACTTGGCCCACGGGAGATGGGAGTCTCTTTCAAGTGTGGGCAGCCTCCATCCACAGGTGCAAAGCTGAGTATAAGGAGAGAAGACTGAATGAACTGTTGGGGGTGAGGATGTGGAAGGCAAGTATGAGGATCAGGAAATGAGCGTAGTCTCTAATGAACAGAAAGCAGGGAGAAAAATGCTTAAGTTGGCAGGATGCCATTGGCCTCCCTTATCTAGGGAGGAGTTTTACAGAGAACAGCGGAGACTTAAAGAGGAGGAAGTATTTGGCTCAATGAAGTTGCCTTGTTTTTCACGTTTGTATTTCAACAGCATATCGGACTGCAGTTACACTAAAGTGCATCTGACATAAGGAAAAATGACAGTGTTTTTTCCAATAGAATTTTTCGTTGCAGATAGTAAGCATGCATAACTAAAACAAGACAAATGGAATTGAAAAATGTTATCAAATTCCTCAATTTGCAGTAGCATTATGTCAGCAGCTGAAAGAAGCTTTGACATAAGCGTATGGAGAGGAGAAAAAACCCAAACCAAATTTGGGAGGAAAAAAATTGGGGAGAATGACTGTTTTGAATTAACTTCATTTCTTTTTCTGTGTGTTGTGGTTTTTTCCAGGTCCAAGTCTCCTTATAGTTCACCTTATATATTCACCTTACTCTACAAGTTCGTCTACCTGCTCCACATCAAGACCAGGTTCTTCCCGCACTCGCTCCTACTCTCGCTCATTTAGTCCTTCCCATTCTCGTTCCTACTCGCGATTGCTGCCGTATCCAAGAAGAGGCAAAGGGAAGAGGCGTAACTATCGTTCTAGGTCAAGGTC